>NW_021680617.1:37392-162291 GCF_001412515.2 Diachasma alloeum | reverse complement strand
ATTTTGTATTAATATCGGCAATAGCGAAACACGTCAGTACAATTGTGTTTATTATTCAATGTCGACCTTACCTATCCCGTTTGGAATTTAAGACATTGGTTTATTGGTTTCTCGATCCATGATTGGTTTTGTTAATTGATGTTCTCGTCCACGAATCCACCCCTCTCTCCACGACCCGCACACTGAGCAGCCGAGTAAATCCCGTACCCTCGTAATCCACATTTCTGCGTATGGTTTGCGATATGTTTATTGTCGTTATTGGATTTTTGGGGACAATCAGTATTTAGTTGTTAAGAAAATACGTTTCCGGTTGCGGTTTGTCGATTCCGCGTTGTTAAAAATCGGCTGGCGCCCTAAATACACGAAGTAAGGATTGGATGAGCTGCTGATTGTTCCCGGAGTCCAGTTTTAGCGTTAGGGCTTTTGGCGTTTCAGACTTGTCGGATTACGAGAACGAAGGTAATGAGTTGGCCGTGTTTGGATAATCGAGACTTCTGGGTTAGGGTTTATTGAGTATTTGTTGAGGCCAAGGAAAAATCATTACAGTAGATTAGTGATATGATGACCCTTTAGGAGGAATAAGGGGTGCTTCTGGTCGTACAGAATCTCAGCGTTTTCTAGACGCCTTGCGACTTGTAACAATCCCTTATCGTCGAGAAATAGGCTGAACTTACTCTAGTTATGAGTACGTGGTAATTGTTCACCTTTCTTTAAAATTTCAATTTCGGCTGAAAATTCTCATTCTCAAATGATCTTGATAATTCGATCATTTGCTTGGGTCAATTCTGACGCTAAAATTAGGCCTTTTAATTTGTTTTTGAAGCGTAGACCGAACGCAAATATTCTCCTGAGGCGTCCAATTGATGAGTATCGCAAAATATGACGTGTGAGCGACTCATCTTTCTCCACTTCTGGCTGTTGTCTAGCATCTGTTGTGACACCAATCTCTTCTGCGACAGTTGTATTAGAGAGCAGGCATTGAGCCGTGCGTAATTCAGGAATCTCAGCTGGAATTATGAGTTCACTGACAAGCCAGACGCGTTTTTTTTTATCTAAGAGCCATTCTGGTCCATGTTTCCAGTTGAGCTCATCAGTGAATTAATTGGAAAATAATCTTCGAAAGATAAGATCCGCAGGATTATCCTTGGTGTGGACATGTGGCCATTCTGCATCACCTATTTTTTCCTGGATGCCAGCAACAGGATAAGCCACAAAAACTAGCAATTTGTTTGGCGAAGTCTTGATCCAATGCAGAACTATCACTGAGTCTAACCAGAATATAACTCGATCAGTCTTATATGTCACAGCCTGCTTAGCAGCAACCCGAGTGGAAATTCTGTTCAGGGCTCGATCAGAAACTGATCAAGTCCAATCCGAAATTATGATCAGGCATGTTACGCCTCCCCCTTATGTTTTTCCACTAGAGTTTCTCCACCTACCATCATTAGGCATTAATTAAATTTAATTTTTTTTGAGAGAAAAAATTAGTAACTTCCTAGCCGAGAATCGAACCCGGGACCTCCCAATGTTGCGTCGGGTGCTCTTACCATCTGAGCTACCAGGACACTTACGAATTTCACTCTCAAATTATCTCATACCCGAGTGGAAATTCTGTTCAGGTCTCGATCAGAAACTGATCAAGTCCGATCCGAAATTCTGATCAGACATGTTGCGCCTCCACCTTATGTTTTTCCACTAAGGAAGGGTCAGCGAACAACAATGAAGAGCATAACTCCAATGGTGGCAGCGTAGGGGACTTGATAGACGCGACCCGATATTTAGCGCAGAGGAGACGTTTTTGCATGATTCCGTGGACATCATTTGAACGTAAACAAATGCACGCTTCATACCCTAAATTCGTGGATCTCATCATCAGCTAGCTGGTGGACACAACGAATGGCTATGTATGGAGCTGCGGAAAGACCAAAGGTGACGGTATTTAATGGGAAAACCTTTTCATTACCGTCTTTATTTTCCCCCCAAATCCGTTGATAACTCCGATCTGCTTCACAAACCCAGAATGGCCGATACATTTTTTCAAATGTGCGTGCAGAAGCGGGTAAGTGAAGAAAAAATGTCTTCTTATATCGTAGGTCCAATTATAAATGTGTTATTGAGGGATAGAGAATTCTCCCCTTTGACAGACACATCGAAAACAACTCGAACCTTTGTAATGTGGCTCGGTTCCTTTACGACGGCGTGAGCAGGTAGATAGAAACCTCTCTCTTCTAGGCTACTGGCGCTTCTGACATGTGCACCATGTCAATATTTTCCTGCATAACTGCAGAATACTGTTTTTCCAACTCTGGGTTGCGCTGAAATTTCCTCGACAAATATTTAAATCGTTTCCTTGCGATTTCACGAGAATTACACAATTGAGCTGCTTTGCCATTGAATGGTAGAGCAACTATATACATCCCCATTGTGTCGTTTCTCGTAGATAGAATAACAGCTGCATCACGGGCTGCTCCAATACAATCTGGGACACTCAGTGCTAAGAAGCTGTCAAAATTTTGCAGTGCATATTGTTCCTTGCATTTTGGGCAGTTTTTTGCACCTGCACCTGTAAGTAATGATTGAATCACGTTTCCCTTTTTGCATTTCTTTTGAGAACTGCTGGAAGTAGAGCTCTGGTTTCCTCTTGAGATCCTGGTAGAAGGGATATTTGCAGCCTGTTCGCGTACAAACTTCAAAAGATACTCATAATTAGGGATTTTCTTACTCTGTTTTGTTCTATTCTACTCCCTCTCGGTGTCCTTGTCCATTCTTCGCATGATGATGTGAGAAATGCGTGTATTCCAATCTTCAACCTTTCCCCAAGTGCTTTCGTGGCGAGACTCTGCGTCTGGATGTTATTAATGAGCTGGCGAATTTCTTTGGGGGAGCTGTTCTTCATCCCTGGAGTCTCATGAAGGAGATCACAATGACGAAAAATCAAAATGTACTCGGCGTTGTAAGTACCCTGGACTAGCTCCCATGCAACTGAATAATTTTCATCAGTTGTTTGAAAGGCGTTGATCATTTCCTCAGGCTCAATAGTTAGAGTTGTCTTGAAATAGTCGAATCGGTGGGAATCTGAAAAGCTCTGATGCACGTGAATGAATTTAAGGAAGCAGTCTCGATAAGGACTATAGTTCTCAAGTTCGCTATGGAATTCTTTGACTTCCACCTTTAGAAGTGAGGAGAGGTAATTCATGGTTTGCGATACAACAGAGCAAGGGCGCTCGAGTGAGGGAACCTGACTTGCGATAATTGTTTCGCGGTGGCGATCTCTGAATTTTCTGATAAGTACCTTATGACGGAAATTTCCTTATGAATCAAACAAAATCCAAAGTCCTCCATCCGCAACGAAAATCCTTGAATGAAGACAGCCGGAGTTTGTCACCTTTGGCCTCTTCCGCTCCAACTTCCCCAAAATCCTCCGAAACCAAAACGATCCCGAGTGGATATTTTAGGCAAGTCTTGATCAGACACTGATCAGGTTACCTTATCAGATTCTGATCAGGTATGTTGCGCTATAATTTTGGATTTTCCACTAGGAATAACAATGCCAGCTACTCTCGCTAGAAACTGCCGTTGGGCGCCAGGCGATTTTTAGCAAGGCGGAATCAACAAAACCGCAACCGTAGACGTAAAGAAATGAAAAGGCAGGATCAAAAATATAACTGGAGATTGGGAAAATCAGAGGAAGAGGTTGCGGAATTATGCCTAAATAACTCGAGAGAAAAATCGGAGAGCGGGGTGGATTCGGTCGCTCGGTTTTAGTCAAAGGGTTGCAAATATAACGAAATAACGAGAAATACAATCAGAAAGAAAATCGAATTCAAATCCCCTTAATTTTCTAGAAAATCGGGAAATCCCAAAATGAAGAAACTTTGATTAAATGGAAAAATATCTCGTATTTAATTTACCCACATGACTCAAATACAATCCTAAAATCTCTAATTTTTACTTGACAAAAGTTATTTATCGAGAGTGAGAATAGTCAAGTAATTCTAAGAGAGGAAAATCTAAGGAAGATCTAAGCGGTCTGAAAAGGTCTTCACCTATGATCATGCAGCACTATCCAGAAACTGGCGTGCAGGATGATCTATAGACAGATTGAACTCCTTCGGGACGACAACCCGTGGAATTGTGACGATTAAACCAAAATAAAAATAATGGGAAACTCTGGAGAAGGAAAATGTCTCCGAAAGGGTACCATCGTGCCTCCAGCCTCGGGCTTATTCGCTACCATGAGCGTCGTGGCGTCACCTGAATTGAGGGAACTCATGGGTTACGTATTTTCGGTTTTCAAGATTCTCGCGACTATGAGAAACTAGTCTATGACAAACCAGTAATTGATTAAATTAATCAATTAACGCATTCGGAAACTTTACTGAGCTAGAAGAGCACTCTATTGAGGCGTCAATTCGCTCGTCTCAAGAATTATCCCACAACGTGCACTGCAGCTACGTCCATGACGCATGGAGACCGTGCATGCACTGAATTTTATGCGTTCTTCTCATCTTACTTCCTTACACTATCCTCTGACACTTCATGAACCTTCTCAGACTAATTGGTAACTAATTGAGCACATGAATGGTGCGTTAATTGGTCTCTAAAGTCTCATTGTCAGAGAGGGCACAGCGGCGTCACTCCATGCGACTGAGCCACGTGCAGCTGCCTCTCGTAGGTTTTGTCGGTAATCTTTCACTGGAAAAGGGCCTCACTGAGTTTCTGGGACTCAGGGGTACTGTTGACGATCCTGACAAGGATTTTATGCACTCAATGGTGCATTTATTCACTCATCAGCGTGGTTCTCGGCGAAAGGGAGTGCATCTCGACTTTACTCGTTTTCGAGGGCCTGTGCAACTCCACTGGGATTTTCACTGCACACTGATGCACTTCTCTCTAGAGGGGAGAGTGCTCATGGAAAAAATGCCAAAACCTACCATTTTTCCTCGTACCACCCCGAAGCCTCGTCACCTTTTCCCTCTGAGAACTGTGTGTGGCTCGGTCAGTGGCTTGCGTCGAACTCTCTCATGTACCGACCGGCGAGTTGCAGCTGAATGACGCGATTGATACGCCGTCTAGCTGTCCTCGGGCGTTTTACGCGTCGATGCACGTAGACTAGCGCTCGCGAAATTCAATTCAAATGTACGAAATTTCGGTGTTGACTAAAGTGTGCACTTAGTCTTGATATTTTTAATTAAAAGGCTTCTATTGTGGTGAGGCTTTTACCTTAACAAGCGAGAATTTACTATAAATAAATGTTAGCTGGAAACCGTTATCCTTTAGTGAAGAAAGCTCGGAAATAGGGAAAGATGGGCAGTTGTTCACATTTTCTTCACGCGAATGTACTTTCTACCTGAGTGAGGGCATTTTTCGTTACTGTCACACTCCCGGAAGTTATTGAGGGATCACCATAATCGAAGCCGTAAAAAAAACACGAATGTAACCCATGGCAATCCATGTAGACAAGTGGGTTATGTTCATCTATATGGCCTTCCAACCGTATGAGTTATTCCAATAACGCCACGAAATGCATAAGCTAGGAAGCGTGAACATTTCAGCTCAACCTCGGCGATCAACAACGTATACTCAATCTGATCAACGAGATCTCACCGGGAGGCTTAGTATCTCGGCCACGAACCACAGTGGATACTCGTCCCAATTGGAATTCGCATGGATAAAAATTGAATAAATCGAAACAGTAAATACAAATGACCGTAAATTTACTCTAAATCGTAAGTGTAACTTCAGTTGCCCTCAATACGATGATATTTGAAAATTAACTAGAAATTTAAATAAATAACTAGATTATTTTTACTCAAAATGGAATGTTTCTAATTTTACTCGTTTTTAACGTGAATCGACACTCTTAATCATTTTTCCGTATTTTCATTTGAATTGAACTTTGATGTTTCCGCGGAGCTGATGTTCTAATGCTCGTGAGGACCATAGTCCAAGAGCTAGAGCTAGAAATAATGGTATTGCATCTCCCTACGGTAAGGATTCTAATTTTGGGTAGGCAAATCGCGATTGCCTCATTACTAACTTACTCGCTAACTTCTCACTCTTTACGAATTATTTGATCAAAATCTGTTGATTTCGCTCCATGCGGTGAACTCACATACAGGTGGCGAAATATCCCCAAAATTCCGTCACAACCTGCGTATCATCATAATCGAACATAATATTTTCCGTTTCTTCACTGTGATATCTATCAGGTTCTAATGTGGAAAGTTCGTGTTCAAGGTTCGCTAGACTAGCTATCCGATTAATCGTATCATTGCTCGCGAAAAGTTCTGCAGTGCTCAGGTGATTTGTTAATCTGGTAATTTTGGCTTTGAGTTGACCGCGAGTTTGGATAAGAGTAACACGTCTGGCTCTCTGGGCTTCCCTCAATTCAACCATTGTCATCGAGATGTGAAAGAACTGAAGGAAAAAATGAAAAGGGATATGAGGTCTGACGATTCAGAAACTTGGTAAGCATACCGTTGTGGTGTCTCTGGATTCTCGAAGGTAGGTGGATGCGACGCAGCTATCTCAGCTCCTCGATGATCTGTGACTGCGGGTTGCCTCCTCACGTAGTTAGGTGTAATGACCACTGGTCTTCAAAAACTCGCACTCATGAGTTTGTGTAGAAACGGCAGTTCAATAATGTTGACTTCGAATGTACTTGATGATGACACCAACTGTGATTTGATAAAATGCATAATCGCAATGTTCAAATGAAACTACACGATGAATTAGATTTCACAAAAGTAACACTCGGAAAGCACTATCTTGTATTCACTTGAGTGATGCCAAAGTCTCTTCTTCACGTTTTATCTTTCAATTTAAATTTATTAATTGAGGAACTTGAAAAGTTCTATAAGATTAATTTTGCTGATTGATTTCACCAAACATTGACGCGATAGTTGAATAAATTTTTATCTGACCCTTCCCTGGGGTTGTAGGACTCAGGTATACTCCGTGGTACGCCAATAATATCTCCAGCACTGCTGCTGACGACAAGTGACTCGAAAGGAATTAGGTTTGAAGTCTAAGGAACGAGATTTCCATAATTAATCATAATTTACGTAAACTCACTGTGTAATTGTTGAACTAAAATATTAATGGAAGTATTCACAAAATATGTGATAAATAATTATTGTACTCTACAAAAAACGTGATAATATTAAAACGAATATTTGTTTTAAAGGCGAGATCACAATTTAGTATTGTGTCTCGATGTTTTCACTTTTGAATCTTCGCAAATACTAACTTACTATATTTCTTAAATTTTACTCTACATGTACAGTATTATGGTATGTCCGGAGAAAGATTTTAGCGTCGAAAGGACATGTTTTAATTGTCATATTAAAATCAAAGCTAAAATTATTAGATTTTATAATTATTGGACGACGCAAAGTTTTATACTCTTACCTTTTTCTAAAATATAAAGGAAAAGGGTTTGATTTAGGGATAGGGCTTGAGTTGAGACTAATTTTTAATCAAGAAATTTGGAGTTTTAATGGGAATCAAATTTGAATTTAAATATATTTTGTATAACTATTCGGTTTACAAAAACATAAGCGTGATTTTACAGAAATCTATGTAGCTAAAATTCCTATCCCTGGAATGATCTGAAGGATTCAAATTTAGGATTACAAATTTTGTTACTCACAATTCGGTGTGTTATTTATAAATTATTCGATGTGTTTGTAGATCCCTGGGTAAATCCGTAATTTCCTCACCAGCAATTAGTCGTATTGAAGGCTATTGTGGATACTTTCACGGAAACACTTTCTTCTACTCGTTGATATTTTAATGAATTTTGACCTTTGAATTTTAAGATTTTAAGAGTTTGTTTGAGACTCTCCACAACGCGTCGCAATGAACGAATTCCTTATTTGTAAGAAAAGTCACCACTCTCGATTAAAGAAATTTTATTCCCGGATAATTTCAATTGTTCGTAACTTACTATTAATTCAGTACTATCCCGCGTAATCGAAGGAAGGATTGAAAAACCGGACCGATTAAATGAACTATTTCCACCAGAATTGTTACAGCTCCGTCGCTGCTTCAAGACTGTTTAATTTTGATTTTTCTGACATTTTTATATGAATTTTGGGGTCACTTGTCACATGGGCTCCAACGAGTCGCTTTTTAATTGGTGGAAAATGTCGTATGACTTTTTCCACTCTTTTGATTTTTATGGGGAAGTAGTTCATTCGGTTTTTGGGGTTTCAATTAATCGGTTTTCAATCGTTCCTTCGTGGGCGAATCTTAGTATTGGGTAATTGGGGCATGCTGAGTGTACCATTTCATCACTTTTGAACTCGATGCCAATGTCTTTGGAATTTTTAATCGAGTTCAAGTGATGAAATGTACTCAATTTAGTTTACAATTGTTGGTTTGGTTCTTAATGATTTAACATAAAATTATTCTAGCCTTAAAGTTTCTAGTACAAAGTTTTGGATATTACAATATCATTGTTCCAAAAGTAAAAAGGAGAAAAAGGAAAAGGAAAAAAATTTGGATTCATTTAACTTTTTCTCAATNGAACTCATATAAAATTATTCTAGCCTTAAAGTTTTCTGGTACAAAATTTTGGACATTACAGTTAAGTATGACGGTAAAGAGAGGTATTCTCTTGAAGTGAGAGGATAAAAAAAAATTTCCTATTGGTGGAAAGGATATTTGAAGGCGTGAAAAGTTCGAGGTTTGGCAACGTCGATCAAAGTACGTTGAGTCCGTTGAGGCCCGGAGAGACAAAGAAAAGGCCGAGGGTCAGAACGGACTCTCGGAGTAATTTTATGACTTTCATCTGGCTAGAGAAAGTGCCTGAACAGTGCAATTTCGGGAAACATAATTTTTTGTAGGAATGAGTTGACAAGGGTTTTCAAGAGACAAATTTTGGAATTTTATGACTTCTGCGTGCGTAAACTCGACTTGAAGGGATTATAGCTGCCTCTTTCTGTTACTTGGTGGAAAAAGAAATTGCTTTGAAGAACAATGAAGAGTCTTGGAAAATTTTCAACAGTCGTCTTAAATATTATTTTACATGTGCGACCGAACACCCTAGATCAATTGTTATAAGCGACAATATAGCAATTTTAACATGTCACGTTTTGAAAATTTCCATGTTTTTGCTTCCGAATGGAAGCATTGCATTTTTTCGATTTTCACATTTTCTAATTTTGCTTGGAAATGATGCAGAATGGTCTAAAACGTAAAAATACGAAGTTTGGGGACATTTTCGGTGGTCATTTTTTCGTAAATTTGATAATTAAACGAGAAAAATCATTCCAAAAAGTTTAAAATTTTTTCAGTTAATTAGTATAACTTGAGACTAACTCCATGCCAAACTTCAGCTTGATCCGTCCATTAGTTTTTGAGCAATAGCCATTCTTTTAAACATTTTCTCGCAAATATCTCGGAAAATACCCAACCGATTTCAATTATTGTTTTTTCAAAATATTCGGCATTGTGTCCTCTATTAAAATGAATCAAAATATATATACTCGTTCATACAAAGTTTTTGAGATACTTTGATTTTTTTGTTTTTGACTTGAAATCCTTGTTCGCGCTCTAACTTGAGTAACAATTCAGATATTGACCTGTATAGAAGATGGGCTCAATCGGTTAATTAGTATCGGAGATATTCAACGTTCTATGTAAACTTAATGTCTTGAATATCTCAATAACGAGTCAACCGATCTCAATGATTTTTTTTCAAAATATTCGGCTTGATGTCCTCTATCTCAATCAATCAAAATATATATAAACGTTTATCAACAGTTTTTGAGATATTTAGATTTTTATGTTTTTGACTTGAAATCCTTGTTCACGCTCTAACTTGAGTAAAAATCGAGATATTCGAGATGAAAATGCATCCATTCGGAAGCACGCAATCAATATATTGATGGCGAGAAAAGAATAGACGCCCTACTCAGTAGAATATGTACAGCCGCATGGCTGCAGTCGCCTACCTGTTCCTTTTAATGACGAGACAAACCAAGGACCAGACGCTCATGAAGAGACTCCATACTGAGAAGTTCTCGTTCCCCACTCTCTCGCGGAAAATATAATCGCGGTCACAAAGAGCGTTGATGCAGACTCCTGTGGATGTTCATCAGCTTGCGGGTATCTCTGTCTAGCTATTTCATTTCATCTCTAATCCACTTGACACCAAAGGAATAAAGAAGCACTTGAACAGCGAACATATTGAGTGCGGCAGCTTTATTCTTGTCGAAAAGCTCGGATTTTCCAACTCTGCAGAGTCGCCGCCGATGTTCCCCGCGAAAAGCCTCCAACTACAATAGCGTCCACTATAGATCGCTGATTGAAGCCAAAATATCGGTATAACTCTTCGGCGTCGAGATAATACCTGACGCTTCCTTCGATAAGTTGAAATCGTATGTGGTGGTAAACGGCGCACTTGTCCAAACCAAAACTTATGCCGACTCCACGTGAGTACACTGCAACAACGTCAAGCTGAAGCTTGAGTTATCGTTCTCCGGAGGCAAATAGTTTCAGGTCATCTATGTAAAATACACAGCTTACCTGATGCCTCCTATGGCCAGGTCTTCCGGCTTGATATCCCCCAATACAACGCAAGGAGGACAAAACATATTGATCGTTGATGCTAACACATTTTATAAACACAGCAACGGTTCAGGTAAAGTGATATGGAAGTGCAGACAGAGATAACTGCAGGAAAACAAACGATAATAAAGCAAGAAGAAAAAACAATATTCATTTTCAATTCCAATACCCACAAACACGGAACACTAGGGAGGGGTTCCCCTCCGATTTTGATCAAACTCATATATGTTGTACAGAACTCAAAACTAAAGGACACGTATTTTTTATATCGGCGAATACGCGGCTTTTGGGGGGAAACCATGGTCAGCAGGTGACCACCTTCAGGGGTGATCTTTCTATCCCACCTATAAGGAGGGTGTTTTTACAAATATTCATCACGGTAATGAATAGCTTGTGAGAAGTTATAAAAATCACAATTGATAGTTGCTTCGGGGGTTGAAATTGGGCGGGGGGTAAACTACCCCGTAAAAATTTTGTTTTTCAAAAAAAAAAGGCTCATTATTTAATAAAACCAATTGCATTTGGAAGAGCATGAAAAAATGCAGAATACGTGTTTTTGGATTTTCGCCAGAACTAAAATTTTCTGGAATAAAAAAAATGATTTCTCGTAAATATCACCCATCACAGTGGTGGAATTATTTATTCATTCCATCGAAGGAGAAAATAGCTTGTGAGCGACTATGAAAATCACGATTCATAGTTCCTCTGAGGGTTGAAATTTGAAGGGGGCGGGCGTGAACTACCCTGTGAAAATATTTTTAAAAAAATTATAGGTCAGTATTTCATGAAAATGATTGCATTGGGAAGAACATGAAAAAATGCGGAATATCTTTTTTTTACTTTTCCCGGAAATCAAATTTTCTGGGGTAGCGGAAATAATTTCTGGGAGAAGTGTGAGTTGTCCAAATGATTCAGTATTTATTGTAGAAACTCATTCCATCCGTCTCAATCGAGCCTTTACTTCTTTGGCATTTTCCTGTGGTTGTCCATTTATTTTATTATGGATTATAATCGGTACAGAAATGATATTCATCAAAAAAATGGTGCAGGCAGAGACTGTCTGCACCACGAGCATCTAACTACTGCAACATTAAAACAACCATCAACGTCACATTGTGGATTAGAAGATTGTCCAAATGCAAAATCAACAGGATTATCAAATTCCCCTGGTTTTTTTAGCAACGTAGCCATTTTGGAACCAAGCATAACGAAATAGATTTTGATACCTTGGTGACGATAATTGATTATGAACTAGAGATTGCAATTTTATTACATTATTTCGTGCATGTAAATTTATGTCATGATTCAAGAGAATGACCGTATCTGAAAAATGACGGATATAATTTTTCCAAATTCTGAAACCGTATACATCAATAGGTTGAATTTTCCCAGTCGTCCCTTTCCGAATCAGCATAGTTAATAATTCTTTATTCAGAGGAGTTGCCTCTGCTACCACTCGAGAGCAATGTCCACTCCATGAATCGATCAATAGTAGACTTTTTGGTCTCACGTGTGGTAAGAATACTTCTTCCAACTAAATTTTGAAGTGCTCTGGAATATTTGGAATACGATGAACATTGCAATCAGTGTAAATAACTTGTCACATCTTGTTATACATTAAAAATATCATCTTACCAGAATGATAGATGTTTTGCGAGCCATACATTTCAAAATATGGTTTGATTTTTTGCACGAATTCATCTGCTGTTTTTATAAATCTTCTTGATTTTCCATTGTTTTACGCGTCATGAATTTAGTAATCTTGCGAGAAGTAATACGATAAGCTCTTTTGAAGTAATTCAGCCACCACGGGGAGGCCTTGAAACCAATATCCTCATTTCCAATATCTTTCTGGGCTTCCAGAACCCATCTTCGTAGGTCTGCATCATGAACAATTAACCCCGCATCAATAGCATTCTTCATATTTTTCAATGTATACTCTGACATACGCTTTAACTTCTCCATATAAGTTCCTCCTTTATTAACTTGATGCACCCAGCGACGTAATTGTTGGACGGATTTCACTTTTTTGCATCTATTGGAAACGGTGTTTATAGACAGATTTTTCTTGATTTTTGCACTCCTCCAGGATTCAACTGCTTGTTTTTTATATTCATAGCCTATAGGTTCGTCATCAAACGAACAACTATCAGGTGATTCTTTAAGACGCGGTTGGAATTCTGTATCCTCAATTGGTATCATTTCGATATCTTCATACGGCTCTTGGAAATCGAGAGTGAATTTTTCAATCATTTCCACACCATTATATTCCTCCATAGTTTCTTTCAATATGTTCTCGAAATTAGTTGCCAATTCTCGTTCTTCAGTAGTTAGGAGTTTCCACAAGATTCATCACTTCAAATGTTGCCATGAGGAGCTTAATAACGTTTATAGGATTGAATCTCATGATGAAAACAATTGGAGATATACAATTAGAAGGAGAATATTTTTCCGTAATATGTTTATGTAGACTGAACACTGGGCGAAATGGATGAGAACAAAATTGCAGAAATATTCGGGGTCATCAATAATGCATCATTACTGAACTGATACGCTATTTTTGGGTATAAGTGACGTTCGCATAAATATTGTTACTTTGTTTGGATTTATTATCGCTTTCAGCAGTGTGTGATAATGATGAATCACCTCATGGAAACATTACCCATCTTTCCCAGATACAAAAATTATAAGATAAATAATACGATATGGAAAAATTCCGAATATTCGGGAAGTTTTTTTTGTATTTGTGGTTGCTTTTCCTTGGAATAACCACAACATTGCTGCACCTGAAGTAGAAGAAAATTCTATCCCAGTGGATCATTGTGTCTTTAATCTGTTATTCTTCTCATCATAATGCCGTATTCTGAAGGAATATAATCTTCACGTGCAGACTATTAGAATCAAAATTGAAAATTCAAATATTTGGAATCAGTGACTTATAAAAGAAATCAATGTCCTTACTTCATAACTTCGATGCCGAGATAAATTCGAAAAAAGGTATACTGTGTTATTTCATGATCTTTCCGATGCAATCATTTCCATAAAATCCTGAGCCATATATTTTTTTAATAAAAAAAGTTATTTCAAAGGGGTAGTTCACCCTCCAAATTTCTACCCCCCAGAGGAACTATTAACCGTGATTTTCATAATCACTCACAACTTATAATTTATAATCACTCTGTGACGGAATTTTCGAGAATTCCGCCACCTGTACACAACTTCGTTATAGAACTAAATAAACCGTAAGAGTGAGTCGGTAAGTGTGAAGTTATTTTGACCTTTCCGAGAGAGAGTCGCGATTCCTTTAAGCCCAAAGTTAGCACCCCTACCGAAGGGGAATGCAATACCCCTTTTAGCTCCAGCTCGTAGAAACCGGTCTCCAAGAACATCAGGAAGGGCCTCGCGGGGAAAATAACGTTCGATTTCTATCAATAATTAAATTTACGTGTCGATCCACATTAAAAACGAGTAAAAAGTAAAATCTCCGGTTCAAGTAATATTAAAGTTTTTTGTTCTCTTTTAGTTTCAGTTATCTTTCTGGTTTATTTCGGATTTTAGGGGATTGATTTTCGGTTTTACGGTTGAGGGAAAATGTACAGTAATTGTATTTTCCTAGTTATATTTTTGTATTGTGGAATCTCGCGAATCCTGAGAGGGACGACGATCCACCGCGGTTCAGAGCCGATACACCGAGCTTCCCGGTGAGATCTCGCTGATCTCGTTGAGTGCAGGCTGCTGATCACAGAGGTTGAGGTGAAACACTCACGCTCCCTGGCTAAGGCGCTTCGTGGAGTCATTGGATTCACCAGTGCAGCTGAAAGGCCATGTGGATGAACATAGCCCACTCGTCTGCATGGATCGCCATGGGCTATTCTCTATTTAGATTTGTTCATGGTGACTCCAGGATGACTCCCGGGAGAGCGACAGCAGCGAAAAAGTGCACTTACTCAGGTGTGAAGTGCATTCGCGGGGAGAAAAGGCGAACAACTGCCTTAATTCCCCCTTTCCGAACCTCCAGATCCCTATCGTTCAGTCATTATGGATAAAAACCCCTTGGGTTGACTCATAAAAAATATAATTAACGGCGAAATGCCCAAAGAAGTTTAAAACCCCTTCAAATCGAAATCCCTGCGTGCTCGTTTACATGATCCCGCCCCAGCGGCAGCTAGACGGCGTGCCAGTCGTGCCACTCAGCTGAGAACCTCCGCCGGTTAAACGCAGTTTTACGAGAGAATTGGACCCGAGCAGCCATTGCGACGACATCCCTGAGAAGATCTGCAGCGATTGAGAGAGTTGGTGGAGACCATCGCCGAGGGCCCACACGAGGAACATGGTAAGTACATTTTTATTCACCATGTGCACTCTCTCCGGAGGAGAGAAGTGCATCTATTCCCAGTGTGCCCAGTGATAACCTCCGGGAAAAGTGCACCGGCGTTCACTAGAGTGACGCCGAGATGTGTTCCCAACCACCAAAACTCCTCCGAGCGAGTGGATAAATGCACCACTGAGTGCATAAAACCATCGTTCGGCTTCCTAGACCTCTCCCCAGTGATAAAAAAAAAACCCCAGTGACTCTCCAGTGATAGTGAAAATGGACAGTGAGACCCAATAAAACGCCGCACATGGCCCATGCCCTGCCATGGCGCCATTGTGCCCTCTCCGTTCTCCAGGAGGTCTTATGAACAATTAATGAACCTTCTGAGTGCATAATTAGATCACTAGGACCCTCGAGAACGTATGGGGAATAACCAGTGCCAATTTTAGTGGGAAAAAGTGGATAAAACAGGCCTATAAGTGCAGACATGCTTTTCACGTGCCGTGGGTGACGCTGTCGTGCACATGGCGGTTTATTCTCTTTCTAGAGCGAATTGAAGCCTCAAATGAGTGCTCTTCTAGCTCAGTAAAGTTCCCCCAATGTTTCAAGTTATTAATTTAGGATTTCTTGGAAGAGGAAACCCCGAAAATCACGACATTGAAGCTCGCGAGCTCCAGGAATTTCCCTGTGACGCCACGACGCTCTTGATGGAGAACGGACTCAAATATGAGGCAAAATGGCACTCTTAAGTGACATTTGTATATTAGAGTCCCTCGCCCATTAATTATCATTTATTACTCTGAGCAGGTTCGCCGAGATCATCGCATCGGACTTGATATAGCCTTCGGATCCTCCAGCACTCCAGTTTCTGGACGATGCGGAGAGATCGTTGGCCTGGACTCTTCGGATCTCCCATTCCCTTCGCGATAACCTCTCTCTCAAGGTCAATTCACGTACTCTCACTCTCGGGAATTTAATTGAATTTAATTTTGTTGAATTTAAGTGAAATTAATTTATTTTATTTATGAAAAATAGAAATTCTATTTGAGTTGAAATATTATTGAGAAATTGAATAAATTACGGAGTAAATTTAAAGTAATTCTCTCATCCCCTATTTAATTAATTTTCTGATTCTTCCTTTTGATTTTTCTGTCTCTTTTGGTAAATTTGCGACATCCTTCCTAAGACGGAGCGACCGATCCTACCCCGCTCTCCGAATATCTCCGAGCTAGTCGAGCTAATTCCGCAACCTCTCCTTTAATCTCCCCAAGTATGGCTAAGTTTTCATACGGTTCTCTTTAATGCGGTTCGTTGACACCGCTGGAACAAAAGTCAGCTGGCGCCCGACACCATTTTTCTCGTTTTCCCGTTTATTTCGTTTATTTGATTTTCGAGGATTTTCGTGGGGACATCGAGGAGCAGAGGCCAAAGGTGACAACACTCCGGCTGTTTTGAGTTTCGCATCAAGTTATGGATAAGTCTACGGTTTATATTTCAAGTTTTGAGGTTCACGTTGGTTAGCGACGTCACAACTCACATTTATTACCTCGATGGAATGAATAAATAACTCCACCACTGTAATGGGTGATATTCCCTAGAAATCATTTTTTATGTATCCCAGAAAACTTCAGTTCTGACGAAAATCCAAAAACACGTATTCTGCATTTTTCCATGTTCTTTCAAATGCAATTGGTTTTATAAAATCCTGAGACAAAGTTTGTTTTTTTTGAAAAACGAAATTTTTATAGGGGTAGTTTACCCCCCAAATTTCCACCCCCGGATGAACTATCAATTATGATTTTCATAATTCCTCACCAGCTGTATATTACCTTGATGAAATGGATAGCAAACTTCACCACTGTGATGGGTGATATTTTCGAGAAATTTTTTTTCCACCCCAGAAAACTTCAGTTCCGGGAAAATCTAAAAACAGGTATTCTGCATTTTTCCATGCTCTTCCAAGGCAATTGGTTTTATTAAATTATGAGCCATATATATATTTTTTTTTGAAACACAAAATTTTTACGGGGTAGTTTACCCCCCCAATTTCAACCCCCGGAGGAACTATCAATTGTGATTTTGATAACTTCTCACAAGCTATTCATTACCGTGATGAACATGTATAAAAACACCCTTATAGGTGGGATTGAAAGAACTCCCCCGAAGGTGGTTACCTTCTGACCATGGTTTCCCCCCTAAAGCCGCGTATTAGCCGATAAAAAAAATACGTGTCCTTTAGTTTTGAGTCCTCTACAATCTATATGAGTTTGATTAAAATCGGAGGGGAACACCTCCCTAGTGTTCCTTGTAAGAGAAATTATACGACAGGATGACCATGAGCATGCACCAGATTTGACTGGTATTAAAGTTTCTAGCTCGAGTTATTTAAACTCCATAATAGGAGTTGCGGAGAACAAGGCGGATAGAAGGGCGGCTAGTCAGAAGAACCGGATCCTACGGGAAATTGAGTCGAGACACTGGACTCAAATCGCCATCGGGTGGTGATACACGTATAGAGCGAGGAGATATCAGCTCATGAGGCGATCGCGCTCATGAGCAGGCAGAACGGGGGGATTGAACCCGGTGACTGGGTCGTCGTCAGGGGCAATGAGAGTAAGGGAGCTACGAGCGCCCACTTTGCTGTCTTCGTCGGTGACAAGACGTTGCAGGTGCTAAAGACTTGCAATTTAAGATCTCACTGTGGGACTCAAAGAGTTACTGCAAATTTGCTCGAGAAGACCAGTGGTGAAGGGCGAGGGTTGCCCGAGGTTTGCATTTGAGTCTTTTAATGGCTCACAGGCCGATTACGATCGTCCAGATTAATTCGCGTCACAGCAAAAGTGCTTCAGCTGCTCTTAGCAGAACGCTAGCTGAGATGCAGATAGTCATAGCTCTCATCCAAGAACTACGGTTGGTGGGTGATCCTATAAGAGGCCTAGGTGACTGCGGAAAGTTATTTCATGCCCGTCCATCGGGAGAGAAGACATAGGCTTGCATCCTAGTCAAACATATGGAGGCTACTTTTCTACCACAACTGAGCATAGGGGACCTGGCCATGATAAACCTGAAGCTCCTAGCGCAGGAAGGAGAAATATTGGAGTTCATAGCGGGATCTGCATTTCCCCTATGACGCAGGAGATACACCACCGTCACCGGAAGTGGAAAATCTGATAAACAAGGTGAAGAGTGACGGGCTAGAACTTTTGCTTGGTTGTGAAGCTAATTCCCACCACATGGATTGGGGAATCTCCGATACCAACGAGAGGGACGAAACCTTACACAATTTCATCATGGAAAATGATCTTCTACTTCTATATGGAGGCAATGAACCAACCTTCGTAGACTGCAGAAGACAAGAAGTATTGGACTTGACAATTCGCACGACCGGTGTAATGGACTATGCGTGATACTGGAGAGTATTTATGGAACCTTTCAGGTCAGATCATAGTCAAATACGCCTCACTGTAAGAGCCAGGGCAAAACAAATACCGAGGAGGGATCCAAAGCACATAAATTGGTAAGGGTACACAGACGAACTGAGACTAAGGATCCAAGATATGCACAGAAACTTCAAAAACAAAGGACGCTTGGAGCATGCTGCTATATGTTCAGGGGAGGCGATAAGGTGATCCTTTGAAAACATCTGTGATGGGCGAACCCACAAGGATACCAAGAAGGTGGGCCGGTGGAATAACACCCTTGCCGATCTGAAGAATCAAGTGAGGAAAGCATGGAACAAAGTCAAAAACTCTCATGAGGACTCACGTAGAAGGGAGGTCATAGAAAAGCGTAAATACTTCCAACGGCAATACCACAAAACCTTGACAAAAGCCAGAAGTGAGTGAGTGCTGGAGGAATTTTAGTAGCAGGGTGGAGAAACGGTCTGAGGTTGCTAGACTCGTAAAGATACTGGGGGGGAGTGAGGCAGGGAAGCGCCAATCCGGGATGTTTAGTCAGAGTAGATGGTAGCTATACCTGGAGCTCGAAGGAGACTCTGGAACTGCTGCTGGAAGCGTACTTCCCAGGCTTTACGAGGCCTGGCAGTGGAAAACAGGAGTCGGAAAAAAGGACCACAGGAGGTTATAAACCACAGGACTGGGCACTGGCAGCAAAAATAGTGTATCCACAAAGACTGGAATGGGCCATCAACTCATTCGAACCCCTAAAAGCCCGTGGCCGGATGATGTGTACTCTATTCTCTTGCAGAAGAGAGTGGATATCATCCTGGGACCACTTACCAAAATACGCAGGACAAGTATGGTACTGAGATCAATGCCCGAGATCAATCTGGGGGGAATCCCGAATCGTATTCCTACCCAAGCCGGGAGAGAACGGCTATATCCAACCGAGAGACTTGAGGCCCATAAGTCTAAACTCCTTTGTCCCGAAAACTCCCGAGAGACTGATGCATAGATTCATAAAAGGCGCAAAGCTGAGCGATTGACCTGTCCGTCTCGCAATATGTCTATAGGGAGGACAGGTCCACAGAGACCGTGCTACATCACCCGGTGGCCAAGATGGACGAAGAGCTAGAGGGAGACGGCTACGCACTAGAAATATTCATCGATATCGAAGGGGCGTTCGATCGCACTAAATATGAGATGATCATGAGAGACATGTCAAGGAAGGATTTCCCGGAGACTATCTTTGACTGGATACAGAGCATGTTAGCAAGTAGGAAAATAACTACCCCTCACAGTGGAATACAAGTAGAGGGTCGCCCGGTGCGGTCCACAGGGCGGAGTTTTATCTCTGCTTATGTGGTGCGTGGTAGTAGACCATCTGCTTGAGAAATTGAGGGGAGAGGGTTTCCTGGTGTACAACTAGACGGACGACGTGGCCATCGTAGTCCGGGCAATAATCCTCAATATCCTGAGAGTCAGGCAAAACTATGCCGTAACAATACTCGAAGAATGGTGCAGTAAGATGAAACTATCAGTTAACCGTGAAAAGACGTTGTGACGATCTTAAACTAATCAATAGCTTTCGCCATAACTTGTCTTTAAACTTAAGGCCATGCAACGCCAAGTTTACCCTAGGCGCCAGCTCATTTTTATTGTTTTATTCTGGACAAATAGGCAAAATCAAAAAAATACTGAAATTACTGAATTTTATCAACCAAAAACTGTAACCCGGGACTTTCAATAACAAGAAGGAAGGGCATCGATACCCCCTATGGATTCTCAGAAGTCCAAGAAATAAACATCACACAAAATTTATGCTCTAAACAAACATTTATATTGTACAGAAAATACAATGAAATAATCAAATCAATTTGAAACAAAGAATAATAATTTTAAGTAAAATTTTTAGAATTGAACTGGACCAATTTGCCCAACTCAACGGTAATATGGATATTACTTTACAGTATGAGGAAAAAATCCCACTTTCCTCACTCTCTCCATATACAACGATGAATTTTAGCTCTGAGCTGCATCACAGCATCCAGAAATTGACTTAAATAAATTGGATCTCCATTGTACATTAATCAAGATCTTCACAACAAATTACATCTGCATTCCTCAACAATAATAACTAAATTCACCTCAGCTTCTCAAACAACCAAAAATAAACGAATCTCATCTCAAGCACGAACAAATAGAAATTATTGAGACATCTGTCTCCTCAAGAATTATAAGTCAAATCAAATTAATTCAAAGCTAACTCCCAATAGTCTCGGGGCTACAGCCCCGAACTTGACCCTCTAAAAATTACTCAAAAACACGACTTATCTTGACTCATCCAGTCCAGGACCCCGGAATCCGCTCCAGTTGGTCCAGACCTTCTAGAAAATCGACTCCAGTGCTCAACAACTACTCAAAAACGAGTCTATTCGATGTTATCTGTTACACAGTTTTCTCTACTCGACGAGTTTAACTGCTACACAGTGTTCTCTACTCAACTCAACTGAGCTCCGTCCTGAGGTTAGTCTCGGGGTGAGCTGAACCGATGCGGTCCGCTCGCCAAATTCATGCTCATCAGGAGGATTGTCCTTCCTTTGTGGCCCTCTTTCTAATCAAATTCGCGACTAAACAGACCTGGACTGGATCGAATCATTGTAATTTGTAATTCGATTATAATCGAAATTATCAATATTTAAATGTATCCAAATTTTCAATATCGCAGATTTCATCTCACGATGATTCGATTTCCTGGGGATGATTCCCCAAACCTGTCCAGAGTTTTCTTGAGGTCGCAGTTTCCTGTCCCTTCTGGAAATCGATGACACCCCGCTTTACCTAGCTTTTCTCCTCGGCTAGTAGGACAGATCCATCTCTAGATGTTGGATGGGTCTCCAACATGGCCCCAAGAGATTTTTCTTAGGGCCGTCCTCTTCCTCATCGTCGAGCTCCTTCCTGAGCGATCTTCTTCTCAATCCAAATATTCGAATATAATTATTAATAATAATTTTTTCTTGAGGTTATCCCAATGATTATTTCCTTGATTTTTATCGAAGGAGAGGGAGTTTATTCTCCCCCCGAGACTCAGGTTGAAATAAATTGATTCCTCTACTCGAAATAAAACAAATCAAAATACTTGACAATTGAATTGTCACAACGTCTGCCGTGATATTCACCAGGAAATACTGGCTACAGTCTTTCAAGTAGAAGTACTGGCCATCAAACGCTGTGTGGAGCTTCTGATCGAACGACTGACAGCTGGCAGATACATTTACATCTGGTAGAATAATTAAGGCGCTATTAAGGCTCTTTTGAAACCCAGCGCAGACTCCACACTGGTCTGGGAAATCATGATAGCGTTAGAAAACCTAGGGAAGAAAAACAAGGTCACCTTGGCGTGGCTCCCGAGCCACGAAGGCATCCACAGAAAGGAAATAGCGGATGAGCTGGCTAAGAAAGGGACAGAAATTGAAACACGATGTCGGCCAGTAAGCGTGCCTTCCGCCTATGGCATAAGCCGAATTAATGCAAGCTCCAGAGGGATCACAACAACCGATGGAAGAATACCAAGGCTTGCAAACAAGCTTGAGCAATGATGTCTGCGCTCAACAGCAAACTGAACAATTACTGACCATGGGCAGAGGGAAAGTAAGTACAACCATCAGACTCCTTACTGGATATGAACCGTTCAAGACACATTGCAAGAAGATGGCATAGACAACGATGACCTGTGCAGAGTTTGCAATGAAACAAAAGAGCACAGCTTGAATATTTTGGGTGACTGTCCAGCACTGGTGGTGCTAAGGGTACGCTACTGGGGAATTGCTTTCCCTACAGTGGATCAGCTTGCAAGCAAAGAAGTCGCGGATATATTGAGACTGGCCATCAAAGCCGGGCTTTAAATATAAAAATGTACTTCAGCAAAGACGGAGCTACAATAACTTAAAAAGCTCTGTAGCACCGGGAAGGCTAGTCTATCCCCCCTCTCCGCCTGCATAACTTAACTCAAATCAAAATTTCTAGAGTAATCAATAAAATAAAGAAAAGGAGTCGCAGAAGTACAAAAGTAACATTGAATATTGTAGGAGAAACCATTGCTCACATAAAATCACCAATTGCAGCTCAACTACCCAGTCAACCATCTTTAAAGAGTGTCGTCTATCCAACTCATGGTGGGGACACCAAACCTCCACCAAATCCCACTACGAAGACCTTCGAAATCCCATAATCGTACCAGGTAATCCTGCGTGACGAGCCATTTTTGATACGTGATATCCTATCCAAAACACGTATATTGATATCCACCACAACAAATTATCACCAAGTGTTGCCCTGACAATCCTCTTGAGCAAGTGATGGTACATTTAAAGTCGTTCCACAAGCATTCACACAATTGTACACTATTCATACATTAATTGGCAAGAAAACACACCTCGTTGTTTATACTCTGTTGCCAAACAAACGCAAGACAACTTAACATAACAAAAATAATCTGATGGAAAAATGATATAAACCCAATAGTTTTTTAAATAATGACCAAAAATTATTTAACACTTTATTGCAATTATTTAATCAACTATTGGGTTTACGTGATTTTTGTATCAGATTAGTTTGTTGCAAATTCGATTTGCTACAACAAATAATCAATGGAAAAATCCCCTAAACCCAATTGTTTAACAGATAATGGCAAAAACATTTTCGTAGAGAGATGTGAGAGAGCGAGAGAGAAATATCTTTCCTTCTCTCTCTCGCTCACAGGTGAACGTAAAACGCTATCCCGCCTCCTGCTGACTAGAAGGGGAATCACGCACACCGGTGAGCGGAGCCACACGGACGTACTGCCGCTTAACGCTGCAGCGTCATTGGCTGTCCTATTTACCCCAATATCTCCGGAGGGGTGCTTCTGATCGAAAAGTGGAAAAGGACTTTTCGGCTCAGAATCACCCCCTATACATGCTGGTTCAGGATCAGCATGTACTTCTGGGACACCCTGTACAACTGACTGTCTTTTTTACACTTCTATCTCTCCCCTCAGCACTTCGATAAAATGTTAATAGAAAAAGTTTATTTACGCATACTTGAATGAATTCGCCAACAAAATCGATTTTGACCAAAGTCGACTTTCCCTCTGAGAAAATCCAAGATCTGACCCTTGACCCACGTGAAAACGAAAATTCTTTTTTCGTCTTTTCTGTCGCTTGCGGGGGTTTTATTGGCATGGGAGGGGCCAATAAATACGAAATCAACATTCACTTGGCGAAAAAATTTGATTTTGGCGAAAGTCGACTTTCCCCCGGGAAAAATCCAAGATCTGACACTTTGGTTCCAGGTGAAAAAAAAAAAAATTTTATTTCGACATTTCTGACGCCTCCAAGAGTTTCATTGACATTAGACGGGCCAATAAATACCGAATCAACATTCACTTGGCGAAAAAATTCGATTTTGGCGAAAGTCGACTTTCCGCCGGGAAAAATCTGACATTTTTACATGGCACAATAACCCTCCTGGATTAATTTGATCCAACAATTACTTCAAAATTACTGACGACAATAATTGCGAAGAAGATGAGAATGGAATATTAATACTAGCAACGTCATTATTCAAAGTTACACATGTTCTCTTTTGTAATTTCTGTCTGGGTTTTCTGGAGAGGACATGGATTATGGACCCCAGATAACTAAAATATCAGTTTTTTGAAAAATGATATTTTAGTTGCTCATAACAGGTTTTCATGAATTCTTAAAATCATTAAATAAATAGATTCACCTTAAGTGAATTTGAACCTTTTTCTTTCATTCAAATAATCAACGAAAGTGTATTTTCCACAATCATAGAAAGGCAACAAACTTTCGAATACCATAAGCGATTCCTGAAATTCTTCTATAAATCAAATGCACGAATGGTACTATTTATATCATAACAAAATTTCAACAGAATATCATTGAAAAAAAAGTATTTCTTCATGATTGATTGAGTTTGGAACATCACATTTGAAAAATCCATGAAAAAGCTCATTTTCGGGGAAATTGATAAAAAATTTGAAATTTCTGACAATTATCATAAAAAAATTAAATCAACGGAAGCAGTTATCGTAACCATCGTTCAACTCCCACTTCAGGGCATCAATACAAATATTTTAGGGCATGATACAATTCATTCGAAGCCAGGGATCCAAAGATATCTCCGGAATTCTGATTTTCAAAAAAAAAAATTTTTGCAAATTTTCACAAAAATCACAGTGACGATTACTGCTATCGTCTTCATCATCAAACTCGATCGAAAGGGCAACTCAACAAATTTTTTAAGCCGTTATTTAATGAATTTGAAACCTTTTTTTTTAGTTATTGTAAAAAAACCGATTTTTGAAAAGAATCAAAAATGTTAAAAATGCGTTAATGAATTGAATTTCAATTAATGGCAGTAGATGGGGCTCAGTAAGACCCATATTTGAGAAAAAGAAAGATTGAAATCCATTGTTGAACTGGCGAATAATTGAAGAAAAACTTTGTTACATACGTACATACATACGTACAAACGTAAGGAAGCGGTCTAAAAATTGCATTTTCAGACTGTTTGGATCATAATGGGTTGATATAACCCAAAAAATCGAAAACTTAAATTTGGTCGATTACAATGCTTCCATTCAGAAGCAAAAGTATTGAAGGCTCTGCAAAAATGGATTACCAACTTGGACCCACAACGGATAGTGACAGACTTTGAGATGGGATTCATTAATGCCTTTGCGGAGCAATTTTCAAATACACAGATTCGCGAATGCAACTTTCATCGTACAAAATGCATCTGGGAAAAAATGGAAGAGTTCGGTTTAAGACACGTTACCCCACAGACATTATCTTCCTGACAGCAATAAAAATGCTGTGTGCAATCGTATTAGTTCCTCTAGAGTACGTTGTCGCTGCCTGCGATGAATTAGTGGCTTCAAAATATTTCGGTGATCCCCATGGAAATGTAACAGCACCTTTGGTATATTACGAAGAGACGTGAGTAGGGAGCCAAAAATGCGGTGGCCAGAGATGAGTACCGAGATTCGACATTGCAGATTGGAATCATTATGAATCAATAAATAATGGTGATGCTCGCACCAATAATTCAAGCGAAGGTTGGCACTAAACACATAATTTTATGGAAGTTCATCACTTATATGAAAACATAACAAGACCTTGTTGATTATGAATACGATCAATATGAAAGTGGAGCTCAAGAGGCTGTCAAGAGTCGCAGAATTTACCATGAAAGAGATGAGAGATGTAAAAAATTATCTGATAGATCCCACAGTGACAAACTTCGAGAATATTTTAAATGTTTGTCATCAAGTGTCAAATTATAAGATGGCTTATTTGAATGATAATACAATTTTTTGATCATGGCAACGGGACAACCGTACCAATAACATCGCTACCAACCGGATAGCACTACCAAAATCATTTCTACCCGAAAAACTTAGAAAACTACAAGCCTACCACTTGATGAATCTACCCCGGGAAAAGTGATTTAATTCATTAAAAACTACAACTCTACTATTTTAAAAATCCACCATTTTAAAAGCCTACTAAATTACGGCGCGACCGAAAAGGTCACGCACCCGGATTTCCTACAACTCTACCACATCATAATCCCACCAACCGAATAACACTACCGCGTTATATCCGCACCAGCCAATGAGCCTACCGCGTTATACCCCCACCGACCCAATAACTCCAAGGGATAATAACACTACCACTAACCATATCGAGATACGCGGTAGCGTATCGGCCAAGAAATATTTTGACTGACTGAGCAAAACATCAGGCCGAGCGCACCGCGTATCTATACACGATAGAACTTCCCCCTCTACTACCTCTAAATGATTTACATTCGGTATAATGAAAACGGGACGACAAATCGGGAAAGTCTCGTTAGTTACATTATATACATCGCCTATGAGCTTTTCAACGGTGTAACTATGGTATTTTTTGAATTAACAGTAAAAAAGATACGAGCATAGCAAGGGGTGGATATTCACATTCTTGCGATTCACATTATAAAGTAGGAGAATCAAGTTGTAATGTTGACAGCGCCGGTCCAACTGAGCCTCATATCCAACGTTGAAGTGTTGCCACCAGTGCATTTGAATGTGGGTTGTGATGTTGTTATGGAGAACCACGGGAAATGTTCTACTTCACGTTAAATCATTTATTAGAATGGAACGGAAAATCGGCTCGGCGTTCTACTTTGTTTTCTCTTGTTGAAAATTCGAATTTCATCCCGCCATATCTATATTCATATGCGGACCTCGGACATAAAGATAGTTTATGCACTGTTTCTGAGGTTATCGGTTTATGTGTGGAAAGTGACAAAAGTGAGATGTGTCGAAAATATTGTGTGATCAAGTATTAAATGTCCGTGAATAGTTAAAGTCGAAAAGAAAAAATTTATTTTTCTCCGAGTGTAACAGAAAATGTTTTCATTCCGTGGAAAAACATTCTCTAAATTAAGGGTATTATAGCGGAGTCTATAACTGGAAAAAAGAAAAGTAGAGAATTCAATGAAAATTGCTGAATACATTATTCGATCCACTTGAAAGCCGTGTACAAAATGTCAAGACCCCCAGCTAAATAATAACAATGGGGATAATTTTTGACGTTGCTACTTATACACGCAGTTGAATGGGGCGTCGGTAATTTTTGTGAATTTCCTACGTTATCGATAGATCAATAACGTAGGAAAAGCACTAAAATTACCGATGCCCCATTCAACCGCGTGTATAAGTAGCAACTTCAAAAATTATTCCCATTATTATTGTTTATGTAGGGGTCTTGACATTTTGCACACGGCTTTCAAATGGATCGAATAATCTGTTCAGCAATTTTCATTGAATTCTCTGCTTTTTTTTTCAGCTATGGACCCCGCCATAATACCCTTAAGTGACAGTGAAATGCGAACAATTTTGTAATTATTTTGGAAAAATTAATAGGAGACGGTGGGATTAAATGGATACTTTGAACCCTTTTCAAAATGTTGATGTCTTATTGAAGTGTTGATGAAATAATTTTTTTTTGTAATAAAAGTACAGTCAGCCCCTTTGTAATGAGCTTAGACTGAGCTCAATCGATAAATTTGTTCCTTGGTTATAAATATTGAAACAAGAAGTCAGAAGACTCCATTCCACCCAATGTTTCCCTAATATTTTTAAAAACAAAAAAAAACTAAATCAGATGTTTTCAAAAAGAATTCTTTGTGAACATTTTGTTCGACTATTCCTATAAGGAAATCAATTCATCTCTCCAAGAAATGCAATCCACATAGGAATCATCAGAGCAAAAATTGAAAAAAATAGTGGCGAAAATCCCCAGCAACGACTTTTTTGTCCTGCTGATTTTGCGTGGATCTGGTCATTAATGAATGTAGTTCCCGGGACAAACATTGTTATTAATATAACTGTTTGTAATTAAGAGGCGACTACTATGAGTTTTCAAACTGGCGAAAGTACAAAGTTATTGTTTGTTTGTCACGCAGACACTTGAAATGTTAACAATCCTCCAGTGCCCTCAATGTTTAGCAGAAAGAGTTTTAAAAAAAAAATTCTAGAAAAGTTTAGAATCACAATTACGAATTACTTTTGTCAATTTCGATCTCTACATAGCTAATGACTTGTTGGTTTAGATAAACAACTGGCTTTATTATTTCTTCAAATTTTTACATCGCTCTGTTGGAAGTATAGAGTTAATTACTACTTCATCGACAACTGTTTTATCACTGATCGATATTATATCGAACCATGTATCGCCATCTAGCGTCGTAAGACTTTACTCGTGGATTTTCTGGTTACTGGAAAATATGTGCAAATAAATCACAGTAATTACTCAAAGCAATCAGCGCAATTAATTGCCATCCTGGACTCCACTCATTCCCGACAACAGGTTATGGGCCCAGAGCATTTGTCTAAGGATTCTGGCAAGTAAAGTTTTGTGAGTTTAACTATAAAACTCAGTTATCTCAATAAGCCCGTGTTTTGAGGTTAGCCAAAGCCATCGTGCAAAAAGTGCAATTACCTCGCCATGGACAACGAAGAAGACACGAGCAAATTGATAAAGCTGAAGGGTTCAGAGAACTGGGCGGTTTGGAAATTTCAAGCCCGGGTAAACCTACTAGCCCTCGAAGCCTGGGGAAACGTAGACGGGACAAATCCGCGTCCAACGACCCCCGCAGCAGGAGCAGCCCCTGAACTCCTGTCTACTCACCAAGCAGATTTACGAACCTGGGGTAAAAAAGAAGGAAAGGCTCAACGATTGATCGCCAACACCCTCACTCCGTCAACAATGCTTCATGTGATGAATTGCGACACAGCTCAGGAGATGTGGGACACGCTGAGGGGACTCTTCGAGAATAAAAGAGAGACTAACATTCACATACTCCAACAACAGTGGTTCAAGAACGAGAAAGACCCGGGAGAATCTCTAACAACTCACATAGCCAGAGTTCAGGACCTCGCACACAGACTTACAGTACTGGGTGAGCCAATTTCAGACAATATGATAATTACAAAGATATTGATGACCCTCCCGCCCACCCTGAATCATTTTTGTATAGTCTGAGAATCAACTACCCCAGCTGAAAGAACATTAGTAAATCTCATCGCACGATTGACAATGGAAGAGGTTAGACAGTCCAGAAGCATCGAGGAGACAGCCGGTGCACTAGCAGCCCAGAGGAAAGCCGCTCCACCCTACCCCAAGGAAAAGACGGAAAAGAAGTCCAACAAACGAAGATCAAAATCCAAACGAGATGGAAAGTGCAACTGGTGTCACATCGAAGGGCACTACGAATACGAGTGTAGAACGAAGCTGAAGGAGCTGTCAGATAAGTACCACAAAGAATCAAAGTCATCGTCTTATGGAAATGAGAAATCGAGGGGTGGAGCCCTTATCGTACAAACATCACTGTCAATGCCATCATCGGAGGCTTCCTGTAATGACTGGTACCTGGACTCAGGCGCAACCAACCACATGACAGGTCACAGGGAGTGGTTCATTGACGTGAGACCTACAAAGTGCACTGTGAGAGTGGGAGACGGTGCAGAGCTGGAAGCGGCTGGACAAGGGAACATCAACATACTCGCACACAACGGTCAGGAGTGAGTTGAGAAACATTTGAAGGACGTTCTGTATATCCCTGAACTCAAGTACAACCTCTTCTCACTTGGCATGGCTTTGGACAAAGGCATGACAGAAGAAGCCACTAGAACTCTCTGTCTACTGAAGAAAGAGGGACGCACTGAAGCAGTGGGAGATCGCAAGGACAAACTGTACAAAATGAGATTCAAAGTCATGAGTAAAACAGACCTCAGTGAAGACAGAGGGAACAAAATATCTCTAGTCTCCACTTTGAAAACATGGCATGAGAGACTGGCACACCAAAATTACCCCCACGTGAAGAATCTACTGAACTCTCTCGGCATTAAGGTGACTGGAGAGAAAGAGTTCTGCAAACCGTGCGTACTGGGTAAAATGCAGAGAAAACCTCATCCGCCAAGCAACACGAAGACCACAGAAGTCGGAGAGATCATCCATGCAGACGTTTGTGGCTTCATGCAGACAACCTCCTTGGGAAAAGCTAGATACTTCCTGCTTATCAAAGACGACTACTCCCATTACAGGTACGTCTACTTCCTAAAAGGGAAAGATGAAGTTTTCAAATGTATGAGCAACTTTCTGGTACGAATGAATAAAGAAACAAAGAAAAGAGTGAATTTCCTCCGAACAGATCAAGGCCTGGAATTCACAAATCAGAAAGTCAAGAAGCTAATTGAGGAAAATGCAATTAAACACCAAATGTCAGTAATCTACACACCAGAACAAAACTGAAAAATAGAGAGAGAGAACAGAACAGTGGTGGAAGCTGCGAGGACGATGCTGTACGGAGCTGGATTACCACTCACCTTGTGGGCTGAGGCGGTCAATAATGCAGTCTACACGTTGAATCGCACAGGCACAAGCACAGAGAAAAATAAGACACCCTACGAACTGTGGCATGGAATCCAACCTGACGTAAAGAGACTCAGAACGTTTGGCACCAAGGTCTACGTTCACATACCTGACCAGAAACGCAAGAAATGGGATCCAAAAGCAGAGGAAGGACATTTTGTTGGGTATGATGAGGAGGTGAAGGGCTACAGAGTCTGGTTTCCAAAGAAAGACAAAGTAAGTACACACTGTGACGTAGTGTTTGACGAAAAAAAGGAGATACACTGCCCACGTAAAAATGAAGCACTACAGAACAAATCCAAATAAGAGGGAAATCACGAGAGTATTGGATACGTTCAAGACAGCGATTCAGATCCCGAAGAAGAATCCGAAAAAGAGCAGACGTCATCAGTCCCTGACCCACAGGAATGGTCTAGTGACGAATGGGCAAGCGATGGGGAACGCCCAGATTTCGTGCCAGTACCAGAGGTGATCATACTCGACTCATCAGTTGGAGAATCCCCAACATCCTCAACAGACTCACCAAACACCAGAACAATTACAGTACCACTCCTTCCTCCAGACCCTCAAGCCAACCAGCTAAGAACCAGACGGACGCTAGAAGAGCCTGAATCACCCCCTGCAGACCATGAAGAAGCCATGCTCTTGATGGAAAGTCCAGAACCACAAACCTTCACTGAGGCACAGAAGAGCAGTGACTCGGACAAGTGGAGGCTAGCCATGAGGGAAGAGATGGACGCGTTGAAGGTAAATAACATCTGGACCCTAGTTGACAAGCCCAGGAACGCAAACGTCTTGAAGAACCGCTGGGTCTTCAAAGTAAAACCTAATCCAAATGGCCCTGAGAGGTTTAAGGCGAGACTGGTTGTCAAGGGCTGCCAACAGAAGCCTGGACTGGATTACACCGAGACATTCAGCCCAGTGGTGAGTTTTAATGCAATAAGAATGATACTAACTCTGATTGCAGCACAAAGAATGCACACCCAGCAGTTCGATGTCAAGACTGCCTTCCTCTATGGACACCTCGACGAGGAGGTGTATATGGCACAACCAGAGGGGTTCACCGATGGGAGTCAACGCATCTGCAAGCTACAAAGGAGCCTCTATGGTCTCAAGCAAGCACCACGATGCTGGAACCAGCGACTCGTCAGATGTCGACAAAGATTCAACATGAAATGCACCAGCGTGGAGCCGTTTGTGTTCCAATCTGCGGACGGTGGAGATCAGCTGGTATTGGCAATATACGTGGATGATGGGCTAGTGGCCTCGAAAAGCAAGAGTAGACTCCAAGAGCTCCTACGCTATCTAGAGAAAGAGGTAGAAATCAAATCTCCACTCAGCAGTCTACTCAGTCTGTTTCTAGGTGTCCAGATCGAGCATCTCCAAGACGACTCAATCTTCATCCACCAGGCAGCCTATACACAGAGAGTTCTGGATCGTTTCAACATGTCCCAAGCCAACTCAGTCAGTATTCCAGCTGACACCCACCAAAATTTAAGCATGTACAAAGTACCAGAAGGGAAGGCAGAACCATTGAAAGCACCGTATCGAGAAGCAGTTAACTGCCTGTTCTTCCTCTCCATGATCACGCGTCCAGACATCGCATTTGCGGTTAACGCAGTAAGTCAGTGTTCATCAAACCCACAAAAGGTTCACTGGAACGCGGTAAAGAGAATCATGAAATATTTGAAAGGAACAGTAGAATATGGGATTAAATTCGAGTCAGACATTGTTATTAAACGACTAGAATCATTCAGCGACGCAGATCACTGTGATGACGTTATTACCAGACACTCAATAACTGGTTATGTAATTAAATTGGGGAATTCACCGGTAATGTGGGGTTCACGTAAACAAAACACAGTTAGTCAATCAACGAGTGAATCAGAATTTGTTGCTGCAAATTACACAGTCTCAAAAACATCTTGGGCACAGAATTTGATCAAAGAACTGTCAAAGGGTAAAATCTCACGTCCTAACTTACGAGTAGACAATCAAAGCGCGATTCAATGGATTAAGAATGGTGTTTTCCATTCAAAGGGAAAACATATAGATATAAAATACAAATACATTTGTGAAAAATTCAGTAGAAAGAAATTCAATGTAGAATACGTCAAAACTGAGGACCAACAGGCCGATATATTCACAAAAGCACTCCCAAAAGCAAGATTTATCAAGCAAATACCCGTTAGAATTACTCGAGTAATTAATTAAGAAACACTCACCATACAATGATGCCTCAGTTTATATAACTATTCTGTTGATGACTAAGCAATGAAAATAAGGAAAGTACTATGAGAAATAAAAATGTCAAATGAACTGATAAATAACAAGACTGCTATCTGTCGAAATAAGATATAATAAGAAAAATACGAGTAACATATGAACGTACAAATTAAAGTGGGAGTGTTGGAAGTATAGAGTTAATTACTACTTCATCGACAACTGTTTTATCACTGATCCATATTATATCGAACCATGTATCGCCATCTAGCGTCGTAAGACTTTACTCGTGGATTTTCTGGTTCAAATCACAGTAATTACTCAAAGCAATCAGCGTAATTAATTACCATCCTGGACTCCACTCATTCCCGACAACATGCTCTCTGAAACAAATCATGAATCGCAGAAGTTTCCGAAAATACGATTTTTGAATGAAAAAAAAGTATATGGCTAGTGGTAGTATTATTATCCGGTGGAGTTATTGGGTCGGTGGGGGTATAACGCGGTAAGCTCATTGGCTGGTGGCGATATAACGCGGTAGTGTTATTCGGTTGAAGGAGTTATGATGTAGTAGAGAGTTGTAGGAAATCCGGGTGCGTGACGTTTTCAGTCGCGTCGTAATTTAGTAGGATTTTAAAATGATGGATTTTTAAAATGGTAGAGTTGTAGTTTTTAATGAATTAAATCACTTTTTCCGGGGTAGATTCATCAAGTGGTAGGCTTGTAGTTTTCTAAGGTTTTCGGGTAGAAATGATTTTGGTAGTATTATCCGGTTGGTAGAGTTGTAATTGGTACGGTTGTCCTGTTGCCAATACAATTTTTCTATCATTGTTTTCTTCCTTTATTTATTAATTTTTCGATTAAATGTTCTACTATTTGTTTAAGCACTTAATTATGGAATGTCAAATGAAAAAGTTTCAATATGCATTTATTCGTCATAAAATATTCAACAATGTTGTTTACTGCTCATATTTTTTCATTCGGCAATTATGCATGCATTCATTTTCGTCAATTTTTCTGAAATTTTTGAAAATTTTTATCTTAATTACTTCGTAATAAAATTGAATGGGAGTATAGTTATCAAATAGAATGTCAATCTTCATTATAAGATTATTTTTCAACCGTTTTTTTTCTGGGTATTTTCGCCTAAAATTTTTCCTTCCTAAATCTTTTTTCGAAAGTTTTTTCTCCAAAATAAGGATGAAATAACCCTAAGATGAAATGTCCTAGAATGGAAAGCGCAAGGGATGAAATGGCCTAGAACGAAATGTGTCTAAGTTGAAATGGCCTAGGATGAAATGGGAGGATGAAAAGTATCGGAATGACAAAGTTCGGGGGTGAAGTGTCCCGCTACCTCCAGGGTCATTCAATTTCAATGCATTCAACTTCGACCTAATTGCCTCCAACAGATTCATAGAATCGTCCGATTGTCGAACCTCTTCAAATGGCGACGATTGAAGTTCAGCTAAGAAAGCCTCTGTGAATACAACTTCCTCATAAGCAACAGACTTTGATTTTGAATTTTGCTTGTTAGAGAAGGATCCCTTGGAATTGGCAGTCGGGGAATTTTGTATGTGGATGTACGTGTCACCTGAACTGCATTTTGCTCTATTTGTTGATACTAATGCAACCCCGAACCTTCCCTTGCTTCTCCAGAATTGATAAACAGAGCGACTAGGCATGGCTGAGATATCGAGTTACTCTTTTCGTTGAAATTAATGTCTCTTCCGATTTAAATCTTACGTTCAGGTGAGTCGTATACTCGATAGGTTTTCCAATATTCCCTTCGCTGTAACCGACCATGACAGACCTGACTGACTTGACATCCCACTTGGGATGCTCCTCTCTTGGTATGTGAACATAGCACTCTGATCTACATATTTTCAGATTGTATAATAAAGTCTTAGTACCAAACCATACCTCATATGGAACGTGATTCTGCAGCGTATCAGTAGCAGTACGATTCTTAGTATAGACTGCACAATTTACAGCCTCAGCTCATAAGTTTTTGAGCAAACCTCCGGTATACCATATGGCCCTCGATGAATCCAAAACTTTCGCATTCTGCCTTTTAATGGACCCATTTTGCTTAGGTGCTCATGGAGTTGGTAATTGGTGCTGAATGTCCTTTGACAGCATAAATTGTTTTACCATTGAATTGCAGAACTCCTTCCCTCCATCAGTTCTCAAGCACTCTACTTTGTGGCCATGTGTTTGGACATCGACGTAAAATTGCTGCAAATTTTCAATTACATCAGTTTTATCTGTCAAAGAATGAATAAAAGTGTATCCCGAGCTATCATCCTTTAGCAGACGAAAATATTTAGTGGTACACCGATACAAATCGGCATGAAAAATTTGTCCTAGTGAGGATGATCATACTTTATCAGGTTTTTCTGGAAATTACTGTCGATGCTATTTTCTATAGACACATCCAGCCCAAAATAGATTTTCATTGGTTAACTCCTTAATGCTCAAGTTCGCCACAACTCCTCTATGATGCATTTGCCTCAGCACCTTAAAATTGATATGTCCCAATCTCTCACGCCATGTAATCAGCGTCTCTCTACTTGCTCAATGTACTTCATCACCAACAATCGGTTGAATGTTCGATCTATACAACTTCTGCTCCTTAACTTCATCCAACACTATCTGATCATTTTTGAACAAACAAACTCTGAATGCATACCTTGAACCATATAGGAGCGACCACTTGTAAAATTGCCTCTGCTTGGTTCCTTATTTGTGAAAGAATGATATTATCCTCTCGACAAATTGCCAGGTGTATATGAACCAAAATTTCCACCTCTAAACTGATTCAGGAATTTTTGAGGATACACTCGTTCATAATGGCCAGCCGTCATGCAATAACTCCAACTCCTCTCCTTCTACCAAAGCCATTATCTTTGAAAGGACTTTTATCATGATTTTGACCTTGTTATTGATGTGAAAAATGCGTGTTAAAACTCCTGTTATCATGTCCACCTGCATCTGCGTTAACGTTTTTCCTCACCTCCATCAGCTCCTTTCTGTACAGCTTCCTCAGTGATCTAATTTTGAGTGAGTTTGTCGAGCATCTGCTCTGCTCAAGGTATAGCGTACCAAGCAGGTCTTACACCGTCAAAAGTGCATGGTATACTATTCAGGACTTTTGCAATAACAACTGAAATTTTCAGCCCCAATCCCAAATCACTTAGTTTTTTCGTCAGACTCTCAATGTGCGCAAGACACTCCTTAATCTCAGTACATTCGTTCATTCGAGCATTGATAAACTGGTCGAGTAATATTTGTGATGTTTGATCGTTTTTCTCAGAATACACTAAACCAAGCCTCGTCCACATATCTGTTGCAGTATTACAGTTGTTTAAGTACCTCAACTTATCCTGTTTGCGCCCATGCATGATAATACTCTGATATTTACTGTTCTTCTTATATCGCACTGTAGTATTCTCATTTAAACGTACCTCGGTACCAAAAACATACTCCTTTAAACCATTTTCATTCATGTAAATTTCCATCTGACCCTTCCACAGCTTACAATTATCGCCAAATAGGCTGTGTATATGATGCCGCTTCTGCTCAGCCGTAAACTTAATCGCTCCTACTCTGCATCTCTAGCAATAACAGTAGAATTTTGGATATTCTGCTCCTCAGAATTAGTAGATAAATTCATTAAATTCATCTCTTCAGTTCACATTCATTCAGTATATTGGAATCTCGTTTGAGCAATCGTAAGAGGTAGACTTGTTTACTCGCTCCTGTTCTCCGTGGGTTTAGTGGTATCGGCTGGGTAAAACACGATATATTCGTCTAGTGCATAGTAGACCATTTTCAAGAAAAGTGTAAAAAGTGCATTAAATGCAGTGAAAGGGATGAATTACTAGTTGCCACCTCTGCGATTTCGTTTTTTTTTTGTCGTGATCCAGACTTCCTGTAGAAGCTCCTCTGAGTAAAAGGGAATCCACTAGGTGATAGAAATCAAAATGAGTAGTCACATAGTAAATGAAATGACCAGGGTAGCGTATTCACAAGTTGCAGAACGATCAACTCTTTCTAAAAAAAGACGCTGCAATTCTACCAGCGATTCAAGAAATTTCAGTTGGAGAATACACGTTGGAAATGGGCGAGTGATTGATCCTAATAACATTCTATAAGTATCAAAAATTTCAAACAGAAGTTTTCTTCCAACTCAACACCGAAAAATTTGTTGACAAACTCGTTAAAGCACGAACAAAGACGACCATTAAAGACTTTAATATGAAAATATAAGCATTTGTTACTGAAGCAAAGAGAGCAGATCAACTGCAGCCGTAGGCAGGTGTTTATCTCCAAAGACGATGAACCAAACATTCCCCCAAATTTCAAAGTGCACCATGAAGGTATTGCCTATTAGATCTTTGCGACCACCGGAATTATCAAGTGTTTCACATGTGGGACATTCCATGTCAACTCAGCCACACCGGATTTTTTTTTGTCTGGGAAAAATCATTGAGTAGGTGCATTTTGAACTACTATATATAAACAGTGATCATGCAAAATTTCATTGCCCTGCCACTTTTTGTTTCTGAGATAATCATTATGAAACTTGAAATTTTCAAAAAATCATTTCTTCTGAATGGAGCATCCGATTTTGATAAATAAAAAAAGAAAATTTTCGTTTTTTCTCGTACTTCAAGATAAAAAATATTTCAGAGCCGTCAAGAAGCTCCTAGACCGGTTTTTCGAGAATTTTTCGGGTTTTCATATTTTTTTCACTCTAGGTCCGCTCGATATTAGATCGAAATATTTTTTTTATGATAGAGGATGTCCTTATATGATATAAAAAAAATACGCCATAATGGAAGAGCGAAGCAATGCACCAGAAAAAAAAAATTTTTTTCGAAATTTTTGGGTTTTTCAGTTTTAGGGGAGATCCATCGGTTTTTTTTAATGAAATGAGTTTGTCAACCATTATTCTTCGTTCATATATGATGACATAAGACTACACCATCATATAACGGAGAAAGAGTGCGCCAAAAAAAAATTTTTTCGAAATTTTTGGGTTTTTCAGTTTTAGGGGAGATCCATCGGTTTTTTTTAATGAAATGAGTTTGTCAACCATTATTCTTCGTTCATATATGATGACATAAGACTACACCATCATATAACGGAGAAAGAGTGCGCCAAAAAAAAATTTTTTCGAAATTTTTGGGTTTTTCAGTTTTAGGGGAGATCCATCGGTTTTTTTTAATGAAATGAGTTTGTCAACCATTATTCTTCGTTCATATATGATGACATAAGACTACACCATCATATAACGGAGAAAGAGTGCGCCAAAAAAAAATTTTTTCGTCGAAATTCTTACTGGAAGGGTAGATAGTTGAATTGAACACAATCATCATCGGAATTTTGCTAAATTATGATCAAACAAATGAGAGGAAGAAACAAACGGAATCAATTAATTGATTTATCACCATCAGTCGGTTCCAAGGCTTTAATTCTAGAAAAAAACCTCAATTTCTCGATTGATTTTTTATCACCATACGATTCTGTCTGGATGGATTACCGAGCTCCTATCTTATTCTATTCTTGCAACGAGGTAAGGAATTTTCACGTTGATTATATAGAAATGATCTTTATTCTCGGAATTGATATCTTCGGATTTCATAGAATGCCGCGGAGTGATAGATGTTCGAATCCAATGCGGGATCCTGGTGAGAAGGGACACCTCGGTTATAATTTACGTCCGATTTCCTTGACACTACACGAGAAATTTCCTTTTTTATCATTGTCTGCGAAAATCTGTGGTCAATGCCGAACGAGAGCTCCAACTTATGTCATTCCTCCATCTGTCCCCACGGTTAAACTTATTGCTACACATCTTCAGCGTTCGGAAACTCCACCCAATATATCAATGCTCCAAACCGAAAGATGTGACCCAAGTCTGGATGTGATGAACAGTTCTCTGAAATCAGGTCGATCTTTCCATCTTGATGATTCCGGCATATCAATCGACGACGAACCAGACGATGAAGCTCAATTCGACAGTTCTTCCATGGATTATGATTCGGAAGATGACCAAAGTGACATTGATCCATCTTCATCTAAGCAGTATCGATCTGCGAGAGAAATAGAATTAGAAGAAATGTTGGATGGTTTGAAGCAGAAATTCAAAGATCTGAAAAACTACCGTGAGTGCCTGCAAATCTTGACGGTTCATCCACAGTCGTGGAGTGCGCGGAAAATTGCTTCTGAATTTGGAACTACCAGATACATGGCGTCAAGAGCGAAAAGATTGAGAAAAATTAAAGGAGAGTTTGCTTCACCAATTGCGAAAGCAGGTCATTCACTACCCAGCACAACCGTCGAGAAGATACACAATTTTTACCTAGAGCACAGTCCGCATTATGCCAAGAATGAAAGATAAAATATCCATCAAGATCAATGGAGAGAAGAAAGTAGAGCAAAAGCGAATGTTACTCAAAAATCTAAAAGTCCTTCATCGGAAGTGCAAACATGCGAATAAAGATGCTAAGGTCGGTTTCAGTAAGTTTGCCGAGCTGAGACCTAAACAATGTGTAGTGGCGGGAGCAAATGGCACTCACGTGGTGTGTGTTTGTACGTATCATCAAAATTGCAAATTGATGCTAGAGGCAATTAATATTGCGACTCTAACTCAAGATTCCCCCTTTCCACTCAGAGATTACAAAGATTGTCTAGCAAAATTGATGTGTACAAATCCAACCCCGGCCTGTCATCTGGATGAATGTAACGATTGTCCTGGAGTGAAATCATTATCATGCGAACTGAAGAAACTTCTCTCTGATTCTGTCGTGGAAATGGTCGAATTTCGCGTGTGGCAAAGTACTGGCAGATATACCTTGGAGTCACAGACCTTCCCGATGGATGAATTCATTGATCTTCTAATGGAACGATTGATAATATTGAAGTCCCATCACTTCATCGCTAAAGAACAATCGGCTTTTATCAAACAGCGAAAAGAGACTTTGGATAATGGAGAAGTACTAGTGCATTGTGATTTTTCGGAAAATTACGCTTTTGTGGCTCAAGATGCTGCTCAATCCTTCCACTACAATAATGAGCAGTATACAGTTCACCCCGTTGTTTACTACTATCGCGAAAAAAATGAAATCCAACATCGGAGTTTAGTCGTTTTGTCGGACAGTACGACTCACGACACTGCCGCTGTTTATTTGATACAGAAGATTTTAATACAGCATGTGAAAGACAACTGTGAAAGCGTGGAGAAATTATCTATGTCACCGATGGAGCTGCACTACATTACAAGACTCGTTTTCAGATCACGAATCTCTTGCATCACAAGACTGATTTTGGCATAGATGCGGAAGCCCAGTTTCATGCAACCGCGCAGAGTAAAGGAGCTTGTGACGGAGTAGAAGCTGTCTTTAAGAGAGAAGCGAGACGTAAGAGCTTGCAAATCGTTCATGGCGATCCAATCCTCACGCCAGATGCTTTGTTTCGATGGTCAACAGAGAATTTTGAAGGAATTGATGTTTTTTTTCACCAAGGCAGAACACGAGAATATCTAAACTGAATTGAGAGAGAGATTTGATAGTGCCAAAGCTATTCCAGCCATTCAAAAACACCATTGTTTTATTCCGATACCGGAAGAGCAATTGTTAATTAAACGATATTCGGCCTCGGCTAACGAGGAGGTTTTCCCAAAGCAAAAACAAACAACAACAAAACGAAAAACCCGCAGAATACAGTAATCGTGATGTAAATAATTCATCAGTGCATGTTGCACTTGTCGTCGAAGAGAGTGGAGAATTTCTCCGTATTGGAAAAATGGAAAAATGTGAAAATATAAAATGTTATCGTTATAGAAGAATAAAAATTGTTTTTTTCCCATACTTTTTCTTTAGTGGAAAGCACAGTGTGTTGTTGAGAAAAGATTTATAGTCGTATCAATAGTATATTCTATCCAGCAGAACAGAAAATGTCTATTGACAAACCCCTTTTTCAGTAACAATAATGCAACTCTCCTAAACGACAGACAAACGTAAAAATTTCGAAGAACATTTATTTTCGGAGCATTTTTCTCTCTTACATGATGGCGTACTCTTTTGCCATCATATATGAACAAAGAATAATAGTTGACAAACTGATTTCTTTGAAAAAAAACCGATGGATCTCTCCTAAAAACTGAAAAACTAAAAAATTTCGAGAAAAAAAAATTTCCGGGGCCCTGCTTCGCTCTAAACTTCTCTAAAAAAAAACCGTAAATCCCCGTTCTCATAAATTATAACCGAGGTGTCCCGTCTCTAAAAAAAATTTTCCGGTGCCTTGCTTCGGTCTAAGTTTCTGTCTTCCATTATGGCGTATTTTTTTCATATCATATAAGGATATCTTCTATCATAAAAAAAATATTTCGATCGAATATCGAGCGGCCCTAGAGTGAAAAAAAATGAAAACGCGAAAAATTCTCGAAAAACCGGTCTAGGAGCTTCTTGATGGCTTTGAAGTATTTTTTATCTTGAAGTACGAGAAATTTTCTTTTTCTATTTATCACAATCGGATGCTCCATTCAGAAGTAATGATTTTTTGAAAATTTCAAGTTTCGTAATGATTATCTCAGAAACAAAAAATGGCAGGGCAATGAAATTGTGCATGATCACCGGCTATATGTAGTAGTTCAAAATGCACCTATTCAATGATTTTTCCCAGACAAAAAAAAAAATCCGGTGTGGCTGAGTTGACATGGAATGTCCCATATATATTTTTTCTTTAGACAACCGATGAAAAGCATATAATTTTGTATCTGAAAAACTAGTGAGGTAAGCATAATTTCTTCTCCTCACCTCATTAGTTTCCGCTTGTCCTCTGAATGATATGAGGAGAGAAGAAACTTTCTCAGTCTTAAGATGCATCATTTTCGAGATAATAAAATTAATTGTATTATGGGATTCTAAACAACACTATTACAAATATATGACTGAAAAATCATGTTCACTTCGTAGAAAGTGAAAAGTGAAGAGACAGTTTTACTAAAATTTCAAAGATTTTTGTAATCGAAAATCCAAAATTTGATTAAAAAATCAATAAAAACTGCGAATTTCAGTTCAGTTATTCCATGAAAATGACCAGAAATCGAAAGAATCAAGATGAATGTATTATTAAATTTTAGCTTTTACTCCAATATTCATGTCCATAGTTATTAAATTCTTGCAGATCATAAGATAGTGGAAAACGAAGAACAACACTCAATACATTGTCAATTCGCAACGTTTCACTTTTAATTAAAGCTTCTTCTGACTCTGGAAACCAAACAATTGCACAAACTCAAAATTCAGTAAAATATTATCCGAAACAAAGTTCATCTGATCAAAGATAACGAGAAAGGAAAAATAGAAACGCTAAAACATCGTATAATATTTAACTTATTATAATTCTAACCACACTATCAAAATAAGCGCGATCATGATACCTATCAGCTTCCATGAAAACCTAAACTGTCTCAAATACATAAACAATTACTGTAATTGCAAATTAACAATGTATTGAATGTTTTTACTCTTTTACCATTATCCCATGATCTAGGTAAGGAGTTGAATTTTAGTTGATCGAAAAGTCTGCGTCATTTGGTGCTAAATATTCTTTTTTTAATTGAAATACCCAGGTAAGAATTACATAGGCTGAGAACAAGCCTGTATGAGCCCAGAGTTGGCGAGGCTCAGTTATTCAGGCCTGGGATAGGCTTGGTTTCATCGTTCACTTGAGCTTCAAATGAAGATGATTAAAGGGGCCATTGGCGAGGCTCAATTCAGGCCTAGTCCAGGCTTTCAGTATTCAGGCTCAAGCGTCCAGGCTTATTCAAGGCTCAGCAACGCCTCGAAAATTCAAGTTACTTGCGATTAATTTCCTCCATTTTTATATCAATACTCATTAGCTAATGGTGGTGAAAACATTATCACCATCTACAAACATAGCTATAATTTTCCGCCAAGTTATCTAAGCTAATCCCACACCAGGCCTACAGCAGCTCTTTGTGCACGAGGCTACATAATTATTATTATCCTTATCTATAATCAATTAATTAATCGATTCTGAACTCATAAATCCATCGGACCTATCATTTATTCAAGTTCAGGAAGTTTAATTAGGAAATCAATAAAATAACAAAATAACACTAACACAAGTTGAATTTTTATACCCGAAAAGTATGTATCATCCAAAGAAGTCGCAGGTAGCCCAGTGGATAGCGCGCTTGTCTACGGATCAGAAGGACCCCGGATCGAACCCCAGCAGGAGCAAATTTTTAAATGCTTGATTTCATTGTATTTCAATTTCTAGGTGCGCGGTAATAATCCAGGATAAATAATTAATAGAAACTAATGATGATAATAATTTTTTTCCCATCCATTGTTAATTAACCGATAATTACTATCACCAACAACGCTTAGCAACAGTGATGTACTGTCCGACCGCACTCTTTTTCATAGGTTACTCTAAATTCATAAAAAGGGTTATAAAGTGATAAGAAATTGTTCATACAAATATCTGTAACCAATACTCCAGTTTATTTAGCCGAAGCTCGATTGAGCCTTTAAAATTTGGTAATTCAAGGCTTGAATCAAGCCTTGGTACCAAGCCTCGTTCAAGCGTTACGGACTAAGCCTGAAACGAGGTTATCATTTTAGGGCTGAAGGAGGATTGATCCAAAGCTGAGCTCCAGCCCTGATTGAGCATTTCCGAGCCNAGCGTCCAGGCTTATTCAAGGCTCAGCAACGCCTCGAAAATTCAAGTTACTTGCGATTAATTTCCTCCATTTTTATATCAATACTCATTAGCTAATGGTGGTGAAAACATTATCACCATCTACAAACATAGCTATAATTTTCCGCCAAGTTATCTAAGCTAATCCCACACCAGGCCTACAGCAGCTCTTTGTGCACGAGGCTACATAATTATTATTATCCTTATCTATAATCAATTAATTAATCGATTCTGAACTCATAAATCCATCGGACCTATCATTTATTCAAGTTCAGGAAGTTTAATTAGGAAATCAATAAAATAACAAAATAACACTAACACAAGTTGAATTTTTATACCCGAAAAGTATGTATCATCCAAAGAAGTCGCAGGTAGCCCAGTGGATAGCGCGCTTGTCTACGGATCAGAAGGACCCCGGATCGAACCCCAGCAGGAGCAAATTTTTAAATGCTTGATTTCATTGTATTTCAATTTCTAGGTGCGCGGTAATAATCCAGGATAAATAATTAATAGAAACTAATGATGATAATAATTTTTTTCCCATCCATTGTTAATTAACCGATAATTACTATCACCAACAACGCTTAGCAACAGTGATGTACTGTCCGACCGCACTCTTTTTCATAGGTTACTCTAAATTCATAAAAAGGGTTATAAAGTGATAAGAAATTGTTCATACAAATATCTGTAACCAATACTCCAGTTTATTTAGCCGAAGCTCGATTGAGCCTTTAAAATTTGGTAATTCAAGGCTTGAATCAAGCCTTGGTACCAAGCCTCGTTCAAGCGTTACGGACTAAGCCTGAAACGAGGTTATCATTTTAGGGCTGAAGGAGGATTGATCCAAAGCTGAGCTCCAGCCCTGATTGAGCATTTCCGAGCCTTGGTCCAGGGCTTGATGAGCCCTGTTTCTATCGTCAATTCTTACCTGGGAAACTAAAATAATTGGAGCAATTCTCACTTTTCTGATGTTTGAAAATTGGGAAATTCATTGAATTTTCAATGAAATTTGAAATTTTATGGGTTCCCTACCCCCCATTCATTTGATATTATCCGCTCCGAAATTACTATTGAACTGTCTATGACAATTCATTTTTTTCTATTAGTAATATTATTGAAGTAAATAATAGAAATCAATGTAACATTTTTGTATTCCATGCTATGTTCTTACGACTTTTTTTAATAATTCCACGTCACGCTTTTCTCTCATGACCCTTAAAAACATGGATGAAAAAACTCAGACGGCAGGAAACTTTTAAAAAACAATTTAAATGCAATAAGTTTCGTTTTTCCCTTTGATAATTCTTTCTCTTGTCTCAATTTGATATTCTCTCATCATCAATTCTGAGCAGTTTTAATGCTAAATTCATCGAATTTTCAATTACTGTTTTGCTGCTCATTTTATTTTACAATTGAAACATTCTCTTAAATAAAAAAAATAATTACTAGACACTCCACTGTTCACAATCCCAAATTTTTTCTCCGTGTGCCCTTCATTTTCTTCCATCCCAACATCTGTCATATTTCAAATAGATTTATCATGATATATATTACTGTAAAAAAAATTAAGGAGTCCATTTTACTCGCCTGGTCAATTTTTCCGACCCTACTCTACTTGAATCAAGAATAAAATATACTTGATTCTGATATAAAATAGCCCCTATTCAATTATATTTTTCCGGAAAATGAATAGAAAGATGAAGGGAATGAAAAAATAAAATGGATGAAAAGATGAAATATCTACAATTAATAAATAAAAGATATAGCAATGGAGGAAAATACTTCCTAGATTTATTTTTCTCCATTTAGCACTAGACGTGCAAATAACTTGGAATGCATACGGAAGCTGCCTACCAACCGAATTGTTAGAAATTGAAAGGAAAATAAATATTACGCGTAGAGCAACAATCGCATGCCTTCTGTTACACTATTTTTTTTCATTACTTTTCATGAGAAATATTTTCTGTGTTGATCTGTGATCAGCATAATACAGTGTCAGATTTTCAAAATGTCATTAGATGAATTGTAAGTTGAAACATAGTCGGTTAATAATACATTAGTTTGAATGTCCTAAGTTGTACGTTAGTTGATACATCAATTAATTAAGAAGTTCCTGAGCTATCAACACTCTGGTTTGAAGACAATTTCACAAAAAGATTTTTGAAATCAACTGAATATTCAAATGAATTGCTGTTTCTCCAATAAAAAATGAAGCTCTAGAAACATAATTAGAAATCGTTCCGCTAGGATGTTTTTTCGTAAACTGAACTTCCAAATTGCCTGAATATTTCAGAGGCCTGTGGGTTAGTCTCAACAGTATATTTCGGTTAAGAGTGTTTATCGATCGTCGGAGACCTTGGTGTACCATCATCCCCGGTATTTCTGGTACTATGGAAAAGGTTTTGACACTCGGAGCACGTACACGGGGCAAGGACCGCCGCAAGCTCTTTCTTCATCTCCTTCCTCTCGCTCCCTTATATCCCGTACAACGAAGCTTTCTCCTGGTGCGCACTCTCACCTATGGAATCCTGTCTGCACCCAACCCCGGGGAGCTCGTCTCTTTCATAAATCGCCATTGCCGTTTTTCCCTTGCGAAACTTCACATTTATTCCGTTATGTGTAATTTCCCATAATATTAATTCATTCACACTTTGAGTATGACATTGTCCTCATTGTTAGTGAACGACAGTCATATATAATCACATTTTGATATGTTGAAAAGAATTAATAATTATCCTAGATTTCCGTATAAAAGTTTCATCAAGTCCTGTGTTCATCGCACCACCAGATGAAATAAAAATCTTGCATTGAAAGAAAATGAAAAAATGTTTTATTCATCCTGAGTCATGTTTATCTTTCTACCCACATTTATTCCGAGTTCTAGCATCGAAGTATCGCCGTTGCCTAGGATCTGTCAAATTTTATTTCACGCATCCTAGAGTTACGTAGAAAACAACCAGTCGATCGGGGACATCGAGATACAGATCGACCAACACCTCTCTCTATTTTCTCCCCATCGTTCGCCTTTGTGTGGTGCTTTATTGCTCTTGCAGATTGTCATCCGGGGTGACGGTCGCCGGGTGCCTTTCACGTGTTTTTTGTCACTCAGATTTTTGAAGATAAAAATTGTTGAGCATGAAGTTTCTTTCGGCCTAGTAACGAAATATACTATTGTTCAACTTTACGTTCTTCATGTGCCACAATAGCAACCGGTCCTAAGAATAGTCATTGCTTTTCCTCTATTTGACAATCAAATTCATGCTACGTAATTAAATAACTAATTGAAATCGCGATTAAATCCCATTTTTTTGAAAATATATAAGCACAAATCTATAGCAGGAACACTTCTTTGTGGTTTCAGCCACTGGTCCTCCTCTCCAGGTAGAATAGTTAGGCAGGGAATGATGTTATTAAAATCCCACCCCAGTTGATATACTATAACGATCTCTATATGTGCGAACTACTGACTGACTGGTCCCCATCCACTTCTATTCCAGCAACAGGCATTGGATGCACGGAGCATACGATACTACACATTTCGTTAGTGACCGAGAATTCACCCTTCACTCTGCAGAAAAAACTGTTAATTGTTCTTGTTTACTTATTAAAATTGTGTATTTTCTTTTGCTTCAAAGTCCTTAAAAATATTTGAATTGAATGATCTAAAAATAACAATATTAAATAAAGAATTTGAATGGTCACGATATAATGTAGTGAAAAAAATTGTGGTCGCTACTAGTCTACGTGTTAAGGGTCACGAAGAGAGAACTGGTGGGTCTGGGTTGTCGACTACATAGCATCCGTGAATGTAAACCCCCATAACTGACCTCTGCAGAGCGTGTTACAATAAGTTTTACCAGAATAAATTTTCACCTGATACATTCAGATTAGAAATCACCTCAATTCCATAAACGAAAAAAACCTCCAATTTTCGTCGATCAAGATAATAGAAGGAAAATTATAAATTTTCAATGGCTAATTTGATCTTCATTTGGAAATCATACATTCCAACAATAGTCATGATTGGAGTTGAAATGGTGAATGTGATGGTGTTGCACAAGCATACTATTGACATTGTTTCCTTGCTCAATTTATCCATTGCAAAAGATTGAAAATTGATAATTGACGTATCGAGCTATTACTGCCTTACCCCCCTTAATCCCATTATCCACAGCGATTCCTTCTCACTTATCAAAGACATCAATTCAAACTCGTGTGCTCGACAACGGAAAATGATCTATCCCTCAAGTCCCAACAAAAATACATACGTTGCGACGACGGAATGGTGATTTTTTTCACTGATGGTCAATAATCAAATTTTGTATTAATTTTTTTCGTGAAAATCTAAGAAAAAGTAATTCATCTTCCCAAGCGCAATCTACAAAACCAACAAGCCGATTGTCATCATCACTTGATTGCCAGAGCAAGTACATTGTCTAAGGTTAGTAGTATTCCTATTGTTTCCATTGATACTAAAAAAATGAAAAATGGAGTTGAGTAATATTGATTTATTACCATTTTCCATTGAATACTCGATAGTATTGATATTATCGCCAATTTTAAAATTTCGGCAAAATGGGAAAACTCTCAGAGTCTGTCCTCTAGGCTACCGTTCATGAATTTAAACCCCTATTTGGCACATAGTATGGCCTCTTGCAAATGTGGTACACAAGTTGTTACCTTAACATAAATTTCTCCCAGATATATCAAGAATAAAAATCACCACAATTTTTTGAAAAATTTCAAATTCTCCCTGTCACGAAGAGAAGAAAAAAATTATATATTTTAGATGGCGAATGCACCTTCATATGGAAATCATATCTTCCACTAATAGTCATCACATTTAGAATCGAAACTTTTTCATGGTCACGTGTAAAATATGATGTTGTGACGCGAGGACAATTCATCAATGTTGTATTTTTTCTTATTGATTGCAGAGTATTGAAAAATGACTAATTAACGTATTCACCCGTCATTCCCCCTCTCCCCTCAAATCCCATCGAGTGAACATTTTTTAATTGAAAAAAAGAAATGAAGAAATGAAGAAGAAGAAATGATAAGGAGAACTATACGACTGTCTTTGTTATTTCAATATTTCGCGCATTTCATCGCTTTTGGTCGGTAGAACTTTTCCATCTTTATTATGATGGGATAGTTTTGGCACTTTGATCTCGTGAAATCATATTTGATTATCAATTGACATATTTATAGTGTCAACAGGTCGTGGTGTAAAGAAGAGTACGGGTCCAAATTACCCAAATGAATATCAGTGAAGATGGGCTTAGGTCGACTCAATATGGAAAAAAAACTACTTATGAAATACTGTTGTATGATGATCATGTAATATCCCAAATCCTGATTTTGATTTCGATACTCGTCCAGTTTGGAAGACGACATCATAATGGAAAACTTCTGGATCATCTTGTTAGTGGACACCAAAAAGTCAGACAGAATGGAAGCAGATATTATGGATCCAATTTTGATTGTATCAGGCGAGCTTTTGACAAAAATAATCAAAAGACTGAACAGTTAATGCATGATTCGATTCAAGTGCTGGGGATTACCAAATAGTACATTTCGACACTAGGCCGTGAGGAACTTTTCTGACGAATATGAGGTTACAGGACGAGCCGAAGGCGAGTTCTGTAATCATATGAGGTAAAAAATTTCCGACGGCCGCTGTGACGAAAAGTGAACATTTTGGCATGATCTGCGTGCTTAAAGTCCAATTCCCGCCACATTGTGATGAAAAATATTGTTCGTAACTCGTGAAAAAATGTTTTTTGGCTCGTGGGATTATATCACTCGCCTTCGGCTCGTGATATAAACCTCTCACTCGCAAAAAAAACACTTTTTTGCACTCGTTACGAAATATACTATTTTGTCATTAGGCTCGAAAACCGCGATTTAACCGAGCGAAGCGAGGTTAAAATCGTGATTTATCGGGCCTAATGACGAAAAAGTTTGAATTCAGGTACCGAGCTCAGTTGTTGAAACAGTGTGAAGTGACTTTTAATACAAATTTCAAGAATATCATCAACGAACATGCTGGGAGAGTTTATCAGTACTTCCTACAGATTCTTGAGACTGATGAAGTCGGCCAAAAGGGTTACCACGGAGCCCATTATCATACAAAAAAATTCTTGAACGCGGACTTGATCAACTGATAAATTTCCTAATTTACCACTTGATGGAAGATTTAACAATCTTGATTTCACCCAATTGGAGTACAATTGGTGAAATTTTATACTTTTCTGTTTGGAGATTCGACGAGAGATGAAAAGTTTTACACTGCGTCTCATCTTCAAAACAGGACTGAAACATTTTCAGTAGACCAAAACGATAGTACGTGAATTTCTCAGCAATGTTTTTGTAGACCAGTACTCAGGACGAATGCTATATATATAGATGAAAACAATGAAATAAGGCAACTTGACTAGGATAACCTTGTAAAAATCCCGAAGGAGTTTGATCTCAAATTCCATTGCAGCATGGTAACGGACGGTGCTGCTGTTGCACTTGTAAGCAAAAAGGCTAAAAAAAAAGATGGTATGGAAAACACAAAAAAAGAATAGAGAGGAGGTGGATGTCGAGGAAGAGCCAGAATTCGATTTCATTGATAAATGAAATGATTTCGACGACATGGTGGGTTGGTATCCTACGAGGAGATGTTCGATTAGTGAAATTGCAACGAAAGATTTGGAACGAATTTTTTAGACGGACTACGATCAACGATTACGGGAGAAGAGAATTTTGATGAACCCACCCAATTACCCTTATCGAAATGGCTTTTACAAACGTGAAATACAGCGCAAACAGTGGACGTGTATTTCTCTCATCGAATACTTCCAACTGTATTTCTTTTTCATTCTGAATGAATTATTCTAATTATTTTTTAAATTTCATATTCAAATGGGGTTTAACTGGCACAGAAGGCATCGCTAAAATATCGTATTATAAATTAAAATATCGTATCATCATACACTGAGAAAAAAATTTTCTAATATCTGAAACATATTTTCTTGAGACAAGTAAATTTTCTTCAATTGCTTGATTCTCTCAGGCATCTCAACTCACATGACCTGAGAAAAACCTCATGCTTTAAAATATTCTTGTACTCAAGTATGATTTTGTCGCAAATGAGCTTACTTAAATTGCGTAGAAGAATCGTCGATCTTCTAGTCTTTATCGTTTTCATGATTTTTTCGTTATGCACTTCCAATATTGCAATATGTAAAATATTCATGATGTAACGCTGAACGATAGTGATGAATGAAAATTTATTCGTGTTCCGTGAAGTGCACACATTCTGAGATTTAAGCCATTAAAAATAATTTATTTCTCTCAAGAAAATATGTTTCGGATATTAAAAATTTTTTTTCTCGGTGTACCAGAGGCTATGAACATCACTCAAACCATCCACTTTCATTCTGAAATTGACATTATTAATATTTCTTTTGATCTCAATCCATCGGTCAAGGTAAGATTGAAGGAACATCGACGCAACATTTGTCTGTCACCATCAAAGCCTACAGTTCTGACGAAACTACCTAGGATGAAGATCATGTGATCGACTAGGGAAAAGTTGAGATCTTGAGAGGAGAAAAACATCATAAGGGAAGCCTGCTGGAGATGATTCAGATCAAAATAAATATTAATAGTATCAATTTCAGGACGGATGTAGACGGTTTGAGTGGGGTTTGTGGTCATTTCATCACGGCTATTTGAATTTTGGGGTTTTGAATGTTGACGGGGTTTGATTGAGTCCTGGGGGATTTTTATTCTTCTAGGGAGTGACTAGGGAGGTTTAGGTTGATTGGGGGTCGGTAGTGTAACGTGAATGGTTACCATCATTACTAGGATTGTTGATTAGTATATTTCGTCACTAGTCGCCTTCGGCTCGGGCTGCAAACTCATATTCGCCAGAAAAGTTTTTTTCGGCCGTATGACGAACAGTATTTTTTGTCATGACGGCCGTAGGCAGAGATTCACGGACGCGGAGCGGAGCGGAGCGTCCGTGAATCGCTGCCTCACGGCCGGAATGACAAAAAATGCATTTTGATGACGAGTTGTGCTTATTACTCTATAGAATTCTTACTTATTTATCCTTTATTTTTGTATCGGTGTTAATTCTGCAATAGTTGATGATTTAGTCGTGGACACGTTATTTTTTTCACAAGATTTTTTGGGTTTGGAGAGCGTTTTGAATGATATTTTACTGCATGATATTTCACTTTTAATTTGTGAGTTCTGACGTTCATAACTTTTTTTTATTTTTTACATGCACTAAGAGGGTGGTCAAATTTAAATTGAGGTTTCTTTTGCATAAAATAAATAGAGATTGGGTTGTTGTCCTGAAAAGGATTTCCTTTGGAGATCGAAACGTTGACAAGAAAAATTTCATCTTTGGTTTTTTTTACTGACAACCGCCAAGCCAATTAATATAATTTTACAATTATTATCATATGATCCAAGAATATAATCACTGGTATTTATGAAGAGAGGCTACATTTTTTAAACTAGCATCGGACGCCAAATTGGACAAGCTGCGGAGCACTTTATAGAAAAAGCTTCAAATTGTTTAGGCACTATAATGCGATGCAATATTAATAGATTTGGATGCTTTTTAAGATCCTGTCAATCCTGCATTTTTTACAAGTACTCTCTAGTTCTGGGGCACTTTATCTATTGTATACACCTGTCACTCGTAGTATCAGAGGCTAGCCAGGAAAAGCCAAGGCACAATAAAAAAAAACACAAAAATCAAAAGGTTATAAGCTATTTTACTTTGCCCCGTCGCCTAGCTACATTTAACAACAAATAAAGTCTCATCGAGGATAACTCAACTCTATTAATCTCTTTACAATGGATTGCAATGGAAAGTAAAATGAACAATTAATAAAACCAGATTCGATAATGCTGTGTTTAACGCTAATTGGTCATCGTATCTCCTAATCCTACATGAACGCAGGGCAGAAACGCTTTTCACATTCTGGTAAATTCTGCCTCAAGCTGAGAATCAATGTTGGGAACTAATTGATCCAATTTTCCTCGTCATACTAATTGTCTTTCCATTTATATACTGCATTGCCGCATCCTACTCAATATTGGATGTGACCATCTCAATCATGAAAAACACAGTTGCTTCAGTACAAATTGAAAAGCTATGAAAAACTAATTAAGGAAATTACTGAAGATATTAATAATTCCACATGTGATAAATTACATTTTCTCATGAGTCAAAAGCTAGATCAATCATTCCAAAAATAATTAAGCATCATCATAGCAAAAAAAATTATTCAAGTCACAAGCATTACAGTCGACAGGGGGTCCAATGGCCTTTCCTTCATGGGTCAGAACTATCAAGGGTGTACAACGGTTCAAGGGCAACTTGTAACAGTTTTTTTATGGCAATGGCTCCTAACTAGTGGTCCCCATTGGGCAATAATGCCCGTCTTCGTAAAATAGAAGCACAATATCGCTGGTTCTCTATCGCAGTACCAGAACAAATGGATCACACTGCCAACTAATAACCCGTTTGGTGCTGCCAATCTCCACTTGAGCGTCACCCCAGATTCACTGTCTTACTTATTTCCCCTCCAGGTTTCCGACTATTTTTCCCCTCGTACCCACAAAACCCTTGAATATTATTTTCATCTCGTTTCTATGTCCCACTCGTATGTTTCCCGTTTTCGTCTGAAATATCATGTCGTTCATCAATTGTGTTAGGCATATATAGAGCATATATAGAGTAGTCGAGAGAGAGGGAGAGAGCGAGAGGAAGTGCGCGCGCATACACACCAGAGGGGTGTCCACTATTGTCATGGTAATGTCCCTGGCAATCGATCCGCCTCATTATGTCATGAAAAGCCCCCAAAAAGAGGCTTCAAAGTCACCCAAAAAAGGTCTCCCGGCCTTTGTCATGGGTGAGTTATGAATTTGTTCTATTGTCCGTAAAAAAAATTTGGAGAATTTTGAGTTCATCAGAAGTCTATGAACACCACATTTGAGGACAACAAATAGAACCAATATCATTTGTTCATTGAATTGACGTACCTATTGAAACACCTTCATTGCAGAATCAGAAATAAGTCTAAAACTCTAATTTCAATAATTGAATTAAGATCGTTGCTTTTGTCATGATAATATTATTGGTAACTGATTCACTTTGTTATGTCACAAAACGGCCACTGAAAAAGTTATGAACTAGATTCAGTCGGGAAATCTGGCTAAAATAATTCTGACATTTTTATCAATTCTTTACTTATCTCACAAAAGAATATATCTTTGGAAAAATAGCTTGCCATATTTTTTATAGCTGAGAAAATTTCCATAACTAATACTACAAGAGCTTCAAAATTATCAGGTATTTCCCGATACCCAGGTAAGGATTGACGATAGAAACAGGGTGCATCAAGCCCTGGACCAAGACTCGGAAATGCTTAATCAGGGCTGGGGCTCAGCCTTGGATCAATCCTCCTTCAGCCCTAAAATGATAACCTCGTTTCAGGCTTAATCCGCGAGGCTTGAACGAGGCTCGGTGCCAAGGCTTGATTCAAGCCTTGAATTAGGGGAGGATGGGGCAAAACGGCCCCCCCTCAATCGTCAATATTTTCCGNTGCCAAGGCTTGATTCAAGCCTTGAATTAGGGGAGGATGGGGCAAAACGGCCCCCCTTCAATCGTCAATATTTTCCGATTCAATAATCCGATTGGGATGAGTTAGAGCTCGTTTTGAAGAATGAAAAATTATCTTCAAAATGAAGTTGAAACTGAGAATTTTCACAATGTCATTCACAAGTTATTGACAATTGAAGGGCGGCCGTTTTGCCCCACCCTCCCCTACCAAATTTTAAAGGCTCAATCGAGCTTCCGCTAAAAAAACTGGAGTATTGTTTACAGATATTTGTATGAACACTTTCTTATCGCTTTATAACTTTTTTTATGAATTTAGAGTAACCTATGAAAAAGAGTGCGGTTGGACAGTACATCACTGTTGCTAAGCGTTGTTGGTGATAGTGATTGTCGGTTAATTAACAATGGATGGGAATAAAATTATTATCATCATTAGTTTCTGTTAATTATTTATCCTGGATTATTACCGCGCACCTGGAAATTGAAATACCATGAAATCAATCATTTAAAAATTTGCTCCTGCTGGGGTTCGACCCGGGGTCCTTCTGATCAGTAGACAAGCGCGCTATCCACTGGGCTACCTGCGACATCTTAGGATGATACATTCTTTTCGGGTATAAAAATTCAACTTGTGTTAGTGTTATTTTGTTATTTTATTGATGTCCTAATTAAACTTCCTGAACTTGAATAAATGATAGGTCCGATGGATTTATGAGTTCAGAATCGATTGATGAATTAATTATAGATAAGGATAATAATCATTATGTAGCCTCGTGCACAAAGAGCTGCTCTAGGCCTGGTATGGGATTAGCTTAGATAACTTGGCGGAAAATTATAGCTATGTTTGTAGATGGTGATAATGTTTTCACCACCATTAGCTAATGAGTATTGATATAAAAATGGAGGAAATTAATCGAAAGTAACTTTAATTTTCGAGGCGTTGCTGAGCCTTGAATAAGCCTTGACGTATTGAGCGTGAATACTGAAAGCCTGGACTAGGCCTGAATTGAGCCTCGCCAATGGTTCCTTTAATCATCCTCATTTGAAGCTCAAGTGAACGATGAAACCAAGCCTATCCCAGACCTGAATAATTGAGCCTCACCAACCCTGGTCTCATACAGGCTTGTTCTCATCGTCAGCCTATGTAATTCTTACCTAGGTAGGGTCGTTGCAAACAAACGAAGGCGTCAAGTTTTTCAGGTCCTGAAAAACTTGACGAGTTCGTTTGTATGCAGGGAACCTTGAGGGAAATACCTGATTAATTTTGAAGCTCGAGTGGTATTCGAAGGGGAATTTTTCCATCCAAATTTCGGCCAAGAGGATTGCACTATGAGACAAATTCCATCTGTCAGTTCCAACGAAGGGTTCAATCGACCGGTAAATCTTTTGTTTTTCATATACATGAAGGCAACGTGAAAAATTACCAGTTGAATTATCAAAAAATTATTAGTTGAATTTCGTGTTGACTATATAAAAAACAGTCGAATAGGGCAATCCTATTGGCTGAAATTTGGATGGAAAAATTCCCCACACGGAGAAAAGTGAATAGTAGGGGTTACTTTTATATGGTAGAGGTTACCATAAATTATGGTAAAAGGGTTTCTAAGTCAATCTCAATAGTAATTTTTACTATGTTCAACAGTAAAGCATACTATGTTGTATAGTAATCAATACCATTCGAACATGGTAGGCATTACTATACAATATAGCAACGACAACCATTATTATAGGAGAGATTACCATGTGGATGGTAATCAGTACTATTTATACATGGTAATCTCTCCTTTTCTCGATATCGTAGAAAATACTAAAAATAGCCATCAAGGCACAATTAAAATTGAATTATCGGTTACTCATCAACAAGTCTTTACCACCACCCTTTCTCCCTGGACCAGCTCTTAACAAGAGATTAGAATTACATCCAAATTATCGTCATTTTCTGCCAGTTCTCCCGTCCAATCGATCTGGAGATATTACAATAGTAAGCTCTCTCAATTATTTGGAACATAATATCAGGGAAAACGTAATATTGATGATGCCGACCCAGGCTGGTCCTCAATTACATTTGCTGAATATCGTAATCCTAGAGCCAAATAATCAAGTTATTCTTGTTACTCAACAATTACAAGAATACTCCAGGGGGTTGGAGGTGAGAAGGGAACAAATCGTAAAGACCCGAAAGGGTATACGAAAAGAAAAACAATTATAAATATATATCCCACTTGAAATTTCTATCTCACTATACTTATCATTATCATGATATAGTTTAGTGATCATTATTTCTTCATTAAATTTATTTCAAAGCATTGTATAAAAAACGAATTGAAAGCATTGAATTTTTCAAGGTACGGACGAAGAGCTGTCGGGTTGCTTAAAGAGCTTAAAAGATTTTTGAAAAAGGTAATTTCAACTTCCGAAAACATTCTATTTTCTTGTAAAAAGAATAAACTTATTCCTAATTTTATTACGAATAATTGCTCTTATGATTTCGAGTTTAACAACGTTAAAATAGGGCAGAAACACCAAAGATTAGATCAATTAAAATGCAAAAGAAAATGTTGATGTTTTTAATTAATGGTTGCTTAAGGTCATTAAATTTTGTGAGGAAGAGATTAAGAAAATTAAAAATGATTTAAATGCACTATTCCCACTTGAATTTTCCAAGATTTTTCAACTAAACGGCAGATCCCGTTAAATCGTTTTTTTGGTTTAGAAAATAAGAGATTTGATACCAAAATTAGGCTACTATCTTGTGATAAATTCAGGAAAACATTCATTGATGCCTCTTTCTATCATGGCCAGAGGGTCAATGGGGTGAGAGTTATGAAAATTATGGACAACGCAGAGGTTTTTAGGGTTACATTGTTGAAGAAATATTCAACAATACAAATACCCCCAAAGGTTTCGGCGGCTATGAAGCTAGAACCTATCCATGCTATTTTGCATGAGTTACAGCATTTCCAATTACAAAACTATATTCTAGAGATTGGCCGAGAGAGTAGCCGAGAATATTGAGAAAGAACGTGTTGATGAAATGAAAAACTCCGTAATCAACGGTCTAAACACGTATGGAAAAATCATAGAAATTCTATAGGATTTCCGTATATGATATTCGGATATTTCTATACGAATATTTTCTATACGAATTATTTCTATACATAAATTTTTACATACATTTTTGTTTTCATACGAAAGATTTCTAAACGCTGCAGAGAAAAATGTAGAGAAATGTCGCAACTCTATACGAAATGTTTCTATACATGTGGCAGTGGGTCGTATAGGATCAAACCTATAGAAATCGTATAGAAATAATTTGTGTAAAAAATATCCGTATAGAAATTTCTGAATATGATATAGGAAGATCCTATAGAAATTCTATACGCAATCCGTATAGAAAATTTCTATACGATTTTTTCATACGTGAACAGCCACATGAATAATTTGAAATTTCGTGCGGCAGATTTCGCCAATATATCGGTTAATAATTTCATAAAGAACAATAAAGAAATAGTAGTGACCAGAGCATTTTGAATAATGCTGATTATCATTATGCAGGAATGGCCATGTTACGTGATCTGAGCACATACATTGATGCACCTAAATTTGGTATGAAGAAAGTAGTTAATGTTAACATTTGTTTGATTACTTCTTGGCGTAAAAAAGAGTACATCAGCCTTATGACTCATGGCAGTCTAAAAATTCAAGTTTGTACGATGCCTAGAAAGTATCTGTTGCCAAAAATCCATAAAGCAGAACTCGCTTTTAGACCTATTGTTTCTTCAATTGATGGACCTCTCCATAAACTCGAAAGATAAATTGAGAAAATGTTATCGTCTTTGCAGAATAAGAATGATTGTCATCGTAGGAATAGTTCAGATTTTGTGATAAAAAATCGTGAATGTACTGATTCCTGATAATTACATAATAGTTTTTTTATGTAGTATCGTTGTATACTAGTTATATCGTTGTATACAAGTTCCAAGAGAACTTGTTCCTGATGCAATTATTCAATGCAGAAGTGAGTTCGAAAGTGCAACTACAATTCCATGCCAGCAAGTAATCCATGCTATTGATATTGAGATGAATAAGACTTTTTGAGAATTTAATAATAGAGTTTACAAATAAATATTTCGACTTCCAATGGCATCTGCGTTAGCCCCGAATTGTGCTAACTTGGCGATTGATTTGTTACAGGCTGAATGTATGAAAAAATTGGAATTCCCCGTATATAGCTTTTCATTTTCGCTATGCAGATGATATTATAACTGCTCTTCCGAGTGATCAAGTTCAAGAAACTGAGAATTTTCAATAATTTTCACTCTAGGTTGCAGTTTACACCTGAATTGGAGATTAACGAATCAATTTATTTTCGTGATGTGAGAGTCATTAAAGAGAACGACGGCGTGCTTTTTGATTGCGCCCAAAAAAAAGTACTGATTCAAGTCGACGTCGGTTTGATTCTAACCAATTTTTGGCTTATTTCGGACCGAGTGTCTCGGACTAGGCCAATCCGAATTCTGGGTCTGATAGAAGTCGCAAAAGTGGATTATTTGAAATAGACACAGGTCCAGCCGACACCGGTTTGAATCACGCCAGAAAATCGGTGTGAATCAAACCGAAAAATCGGCTTGAATCAAACCGAAAAACGGAGTGATTCACGCCGAAATTCTGCCTGTTTCAGGTAGTAGATAGCGACTTTATTCTAGTCGATTTTTCGGTTTGATTCAAGTCGATTTTTCGGTCTGATGCAGACCGATTTTTCGGTTTGATTCAAGCCGATTTTTCGGCTTGATTCACACGGAGAAAAAAGTGGATTAGCTTTAGAAAAAAGTTTCTAAATTTTAGAAAAGGTGGTTTCTAACCTTCAGGTTTCTAAAATCTAGAAACTTTTTCCAAGTTAAACAAAAATCGTTTAAAATTAATTATCAAAATTGGGATTAATTTTAAACTAAAATATACTTAATTTTAGAAAAAATATTTTCTAACATCTAGAACTTTTTTTCAATTTTTGAGGGGGAATTTTGCAAAAGGGGGATAGTGATATCCGGGAGGGGAGCTTGTAAAGAGTGTGTTTTAGGGAAGGGTGGGTTATCATTGGTGGTTTTCAAAAATATCTTCGAAACTAAGGGAGATGGCGAATTTTTACGAAAATTTTGGAGGCATGGAGAGGGGGGGTGTATTGAGAATTCATGACCGAAAAAATTGAGTCGGTGAGTTTTTCAAAAATATCTAAAAATCTAAGGAAGATAGGGAATTTTTACTGAAAAAGTAGGGGGTTCTCATTTTTTTGTGGCGGTTAGGTGTATAGAGACACAATAATAACTCTTGGTTGTAGAATATAAAGGCGTTGTATTTATCGCAGAGAGATGTGTTTACATTGAATATATAAATCGGACAGAATTCGACTGAACTGACTGACTGACTGACTGACTGAGGCTCATCGTCGGGGAGCGTGCGAGTTTAAATACCTTTTATGCCACTCATGCCTGAAACCGGCTGGATTACACACTCGACGCTTCGCGTCTCGTGTCTAATTTAGCCGGTTTCAGGCTTCGTGACATAAAATTTTGTTCAGTACTTGTTGGGAAATTTCGTCCTTAACGTGTGTGGTTACATCACTCGCCTTCGACTCATGCTGTAAACCCTACACACGTTAAAGACGAAATTGCCCCACACGTGCTGAAATATACTATTGTTATGGAAGGTTCGAGAACCGTCCAGAAATCTCGTGAGGGACAAGGACAGAATGATGCCCGTCTCGAATATGACGGTATAGGATATTCGAGACGCGTTAATAAATTTCGAAACAACAATTCGTTTGTGGCTCGCGCCACTTTTTTTTTTCAATTTGTCCAAGTTGGAAAATTTCAACAATTTCAGAAATTTCGAAAATGTCAATAATTTCAAAAATTTCAAAAATTTCAAAAATATCAAAAATTTCAAAAATTTTAACTATTCCAAAAATTTCAAATTTTTTGGAAATTATGAAAATTTATAACTTGGACAAATTGAAAAAAAATTGAGACCCCCCCCTTTTTTTCAGTAAAAATTCGCTATCCCCCTTATTTTCGGAGATATTTTTGAAAAACTCACCGACTCAATTTGTTAGGTTGTAAATTCTCAATTCATAACCCTTCCCCCCCCCCCTCTTTGCAAAATCCCCTCTCCGTACATCTGAAATTCCCGATACTTGGGCACCGCTCCATATGCATGGGCCACTTACGCTCTTTAAATACCTCGGCCGCAATTTTTTAGTTCAATCTGAAAATTTTCTAAAATGAAGAAAAATTCAGTATTGGTTTTAGAAAATATTAGTTCCTAAAAACACTCCTCAAATCTGTTAATTTTTATGATCCCACTAAGGATAAAGCTTAACAGGCGTTTCTAAAATCTAGAAACTAATTTCTAAAGCTAATCCACGTTTTTCTCTGCGTGAATTTCTCTTAATTGTAGAAAATTTTTAGATTAAACTAAAGAATTGCGACCGAGGTTAAAAATCGGGAGCTATACATCGAGAATTGAATACAACCCCCCCCCCCCCTAGCCCTCCGCACAATTTTTCAGTAAAAATTCGGCATCTCCCTTAGTTTCGGAGATATGAAAAACTCACCGACGAGCCAAGTCGACTACGGGAGTACACCAATAATTCAGTACACCCCCCCCCCTGTAGGGATCGAGGTATTGTCGGGAAGTTTAATCAATCCACTACTAAACAATTAGTTGTCTTAATTGTCGTTTATTCAATCGCGTCTAGAAATATATATACAAAAGTGAAAAGCAAGTCAGATGGTCGACTTGTTGAGTAATAGGCGGTTAGTGCCGGACTGAATATAATATTCGCAAAAAGCGAGAATTCGGATACGTGTTACAATAAGTGCGAGTGAGAAGTATACATTTTATTGGCGCGTGACAGAGAGCGATGATGTCACTGATGTCCAGTCGTCTCAACTGCACGCGTTGTTGTGTCCATGTATTGACACGTGAGTGTGGATGTAGCGAGGCGCTACACACATACGCTCCCCAGGGGGACCTCATCGACAATGTACATCGAAAATTTAGAGACAAATCGGTTTGCATCAAACCGAAAAATCGGCTTGAATCAAACCAAAAATTCGGTATGAATCAAATCGAAAAATCGACTTGAATCAGACCGATATTCTGGTTTGCATCCGTCCGGGTCGGACTTGATTCATGCCGTCAATTCGTCATGAAACAAGTAAATTCCCGGCATGGTTCAGTCCCACCTGATTCAGACCGATTTTTTGGTCTGATTCAGACCGATTTTTCGGTTTGATTCAGACCGACTCTTTTTTGGGTGATGGCTTAAAAAGAACACTCGGTCAGGAAGGACGCTTTATTTCAACTCTACGCACCTATTATCGCAGAAACGTGCGGTTATTTTGAATTTCGCTGATATTTAAAATCTGTAATAATCGATTTATTGAGAGCAATAGTGAACTAGTCAAGAGAATTTCGATTTGTGATGATTATCCCATATCTTTTATTAATAACATGTTGTATAATAGAATTAGAATGATCTTAAATAATAAAACCAAACCCAATGGCCAAGCTCCATCGAAACCAATTGACTTCAAGAAAATATTAATAGTTCCGTTTTCAAAGAAAGTGACTAGCAGTATAAAAATTTGTTACTCCCTGCATGATGTCAAGATTATTTCTGATTACTAATAAAATGGGTAGCTTTTATAAGCCAGTAGAAGATACTGTACAGAAGGGTTTGAAACATAATGTAGTTTATAAAAATCCTTGTTACAATTGTGATAAAGTTTATATTTGTCAGACTATTCGATATTTTGGGGATAGAGAAAAGGAACACATGAGCAGTGAAGACGATCCTCACTTATAGAGGAGTGGTCTCTCCCGTCATGCTAACGACTGCCATCACCCTTTTGACGCTAACAATTCTACGTTTTTAGGTACTACACATCCAGTTTCAAAACTTAACATGTTAGAGATGTTTTTCATTAACTGATATGATATTTGTAGGGAAATTTTCTAATAAATCTGTAGAACCACGAGTTTAATGTCTTTGGTTGTGACCCTATCACAAGAGTAGGTTTTTTTCAATTTGAAAGTTTATTCTCTTATTTTTAATGTTTTATCAGATCAAAACCAGAATTTTGAGTTTTCTATACATCTGTCATGAACTTTTTTTAAATAATTTCTGCTATATAATATAATATTGCGTTTCGATAGTATTTGAACCGTGGCGTCCACGTTTTTACAATATTTTAGGTTATCGCGGGCACTGACAGTTGTCTGTTTACTGTCAGATTTCCTACTTTTGGTTTTCCATTGGTATAATCTAAACGAATTCTGCCGGAACCCCGAAACACCTAATGGGTTAACAATATGTCATTTTAATTTCTTTATTTTGAAATAGTTGTTGACAGTTTCATGGTTTGTGATTTGTTTGATTTTCATTTTAATTTTTGTGCGGAATAAATTAATGCTCTGATTAATGCCACTTTGCTGTTCCAAACGTTGTCAAAAGCGGAAAAATAGACTTTCTCTTTTTTTTCATTCCTTTGATGTTTTGTCTGCAAATTTGTAAACATGACCGTTAGTAGCTGAGAAGTGAAAAGTTTTGAATATTGAAAGCATTCATATTGATTAATATTGAAAGCACTCAAATTGAACCATTTTAGTCCCCGTCTCAAGCATGTATTTAATTACGTGAAAATATCAATTTTGAAACTCGAATAGATCGATTACGTGTCTAATTATCTGGAATAGGTTACGTTATCACACGAACCTTATCGCCCCCACAACGTGTATACTAGAGGTTCGCCATATCGTTCTTGGTCTTCCCATAACCCTCTGGAAGGTCATTGTTACCTCGTTACTAATCCTCTGATACGGTTTCTCATAGACTTTGGAAGGAAATCTACCCATCAATACTTCTAACGACGAGAGCACATACCATCCGCTCCCATATTCTTCCGAACAATCCAATAAATATGTATTGAGAAACTGTGAGTGGTTTTTTCCTTGACGGAAAAACAGAAATAAATAAGTCATAAAATTATCTCTGGATATTCTTCTGTGATATCTCAGAATCGTTAAGAATAGATTCGGAAAGAAAACGAAAAGAATATAGTGGCCATTAGACTATTGGGATATATGTTGAACAGCAGAAACAAAAACTCGGTGTTGGTGCAGTCAATGCTGTTTCGATATTACAGTGGAACGTTGATATTTCTGATAGATGTTATTCTCGGGTCATTTTAGGATAGCTCGATCTTTAATCGCGCTTGACCCTTATGGTCATTGAACTATTAGAATCATCTCGTCTTTCTTGTTCGACCCTTTTGATCGCTTAGTCTTAATTTTTAATCCTGGAGATTTCTTACAATGAAAACTCCGAGGACATAGTTGTAATGCTCAATCCATCTTGGGGAATAAAAATAATACTAAATTACATGGAATACCAACTAATGAAAAATGTTGAAGGAGGAAAAAACATAATTAAGTAGGTATCAAACCCACATCTACAGCGTGGCAGTTGGACGGCATATCTACGGGATAAAGTTCTATGCAGGTTTTATATTTCGTACACTGGCATATAATCATTTTAGCCAGTTGACCGTTGTGGCTTGAGTCATCTGTTGCAAACCATCGGATTAAACTGTTTACATTTTCTGATATGTTTTTGCAAAAACCAAAATCAATTTCACGTGAAAAATATAAAACTCATCTTTTCCGACGATCAACCGATGCACCATCTCCCCCATGGAATCGTACTCGAGTATACTCGGGGTCACTCAAACCTCCAAATGCGGGCCTCTACTCAACTCCTCATGGACGGGGTTCATGTACGTATATGGACCCACCAGTTTGTCCTGTGGGCCGGGGTCTCTATACTACAGAGACCTTATACACGTGTTTGCCATCTACCGCCCGGCCGTTTTATTGCGAAATGCTCCGTACTTGAGTGGTCAAGTCGACCCTCTTGATCTGTACTGTTCGCGAATTTGTTCTATTATATTTCACACAGAATATTCTTTCTTCCAAGCATGAGCCAACGAGTTGTTAACTGGAAATTAATATCTCCTAGATATTGGGTTGGCGAAAAAGTAATTTCGGTTCTTCCTAATAGATGGCATTAAAGTTATATATCTCTAGTAATGCTTATTCAATGAAGCCATACTATAGCATGTTTAGAATTTTACAGTCTATAGAACATCCTAGAATACAAAGTAGCGTCATTCGTTTACTCATTCAAAAATTATTGCGCTTTGACACTGGAGATTCCAGAAGGCCATCTTTGTCACATTTTGCTTTTTTACTTCCGAAAAGGAAAAACTGCAGCGCAGGTTCATCGAAAATTGTGTAGTGTTTATGGTGATGAGTGCTTAAGTGAACGCCAGTGTCAGAATTGGTTTGCTCGATTTCGTTCCGGAAACTTCGATCTTAAAGATGAACCTCGCCCTGGTCGGCCAACCATTGAAAAAGTCGATGAAATTCTTAATGAAATCGAGGTAGAACGACATATTTCATCTTGCGACATTGCTACGAAACTAAACGTCGACCATAAAACAGTTTTGAACCATTTACATGAGACTGGATACCAAAAGAAGCTCAATACTTGGGTTCCACATAAATTAACGTCGAAAAATTTAATGGACCGAGTTTCCATTTGTGAATCCCTGCTGAAACGAAACGAAATCGAGCCATTTTTGAAACAAATGATTACGGGCGATGAAAAGTGGATCACGTACGAGAATAATGTGCGAAAGAGATCGTGGTTAAAGCCCGGAGAAGCTTCACAAACAGTTGCGAAGCCCGTATTGACGCCAAGGAAGGTGATGCTGAGTGTTTGGTGGGATTGGAAGGGTATTGTTCATCATGAGCTGCTCGAACCTGGCCAAACCATTAATTCTACTGTCTACTGTCAACAACTAATGCGACTGAAGAAGGCGATTGAAAAAAAATGGCCAGAATTGATCAATAGAAAAGGCGTCGTCTTCCATCACGACAATGCTAGACCGCACATATCTTTAGTGACTCGTCAAAAACTGAGAGAGTTTGGCTGGGAAGTTTTGATGCATCCACCGTATAGCCCTGATCTTGCCTCGTCGGACTATCATTTGTTTCGGTCTCTGCAAAACTCTCTTAATGGTGTAAAGCTGGGTTCAAAAGAGCCTTGTGAAAATCACTTGGTTCAGTTTTTCGCCCGAAAACCTCAGAAGTTCTATAGTTACGGAATCATAGTTTCACCAGAAAAGTAGCAAAAAATCATCGATCAGAACGGCACATATATCATTGATTAGTGTTTAAAATTTATATTAACAAATTCACTTTGGAAAACTTAAAAAAAACCGAAATTACTTTTTTCCCAACCCAATATATCAAGAGTAAAAATCACTAAAATTTCCTGAAAAACTTTCAATTTTTTTGTCAAGATAAGAAACTTATAAATTAAAAATTTAATATGTCCAATTTTATCGCCATACGGAAATGATAGATTCCACCAACGGTCATAATGTTTGTAATCGGAATTTTATCATGGTGCAAAATGCAAAATGTGGTGTTGTTGATAAAGGATAATGTATCATCGTTGTATTTTTATTTTGTTCATTACAGAGTATTGAGAAATAGACGCAACTATCACTCCCCTTTCCCTAACTATGATAGGTTTAGGATTTATCAATAATTGATTAAAAAATAAAACGTGGTTAGAACTATAAATTGTACATTTTGTGTATATTAAATCCATGTCTTTTCAACTAGGCGACATTTCAACTACGACATTTCAACTACCGACTGTTTAATTAACACTTTTTCAACTTAACACATTTCAACTATGATATTTCGACCGCTCAGATTTAAATACACGCCATTGATCGCCATGGACACATGGATCGGACCCAAAGTACATCGATACCCTCCCCCCCCTCACCCCCAATTCGAAATTGGTATGTGGAATTGTTATCAAGCGGTCAAAAATGACGAACCACGCACGACAATTGCAGTGGAAGGTTGGCATAATGGCTTCAACACGTCTCCAAATATCCCACGTTGCAATGGATCGATTCAATGAAGCCCTTAAGGATGAATAGGCTGCAATGGAACTCAGATGGAAGCAGACCAATGGTGGCCAGCCTCCTCCAAAAAAACCAAAGGCTTACAGAGATCATAACGCGAGAATCAGGAGAATCGTTAATCGCAAAAATGCATTGGATGATATTGATTATTTTTCTTATTTCGATTATGGCCAATACGTATGCAGTATTTATGGTCACGTGACACCTTCACGTTGATCTCATTTTGGTAATATCCCTGTCAGCAGGGCTATTATCAAAGCGAAAATTGCACTGTAGCCTTTCAATTGTTTCCTAAAATTTTGACAGGAAGTTGTGTACGAACATTCTGACAGTTTGTTGCCATTGAAAGAGACAGAATAAAAATGAGTCGATTCGGACAGCATTCGTTACAAGAAATCGATAAAAACATCAAAAATAACTTGCCCAGTAACACTGACAAGCCAAAGCTAATATATGGAGGCAATTTTCGGCGTTTTGTGAAGAAAAAAACTACAAACTAGAAGGAACTACAACGGAGCAGACTCTTGCGGATATTTTGAAAAACTGGGGCTATAACATGAAGAAAACGAATGGAGACGATTACAAAGAAACTGTGGTGAAGACAATGTGGAACGGAATAGCAAATCTGTTGCAAGAGGAGTACGCTAATGAATTCCAAAGAGAAATTGATCCATTCAAGAGCCCGAAATTCAAAGCTGCACGTGAGGCTCGTGATGCAAAAAGACGTGTACTCCAAGCAAATCCTGAAAAAATGAAAAAAAAAACCCTACAGCCTTGGAAAATTCAGAGATTAAAAAAATTATCGATGTTTGGAATGCAGACACTCCAGAGGGATTGCAAAAGAAATTTTTTGTCATCGTTTCTGTTGAACTGGCTTCGAGGGGTGGGGAAGGGAGTACTGCACTGGTTCATCATTTCAAGGAAGAGTCGAAATATGATGGTACTCTCAGCGGACGAATAGAGTACAATCCAATTTTTACAAAAACCAGCCAAGGAGGAGCTAAAAAACGGCTCAAAGCAAATAGCTGACCGAAAATACCACTGATCCAAATAAGTGTCCAGTAAAACTTTTTAGAAAACTCCTTTCTAAATGAAATGCTAGGATTAATTCAGACAGGCTGTTCCTAACACCCAACCCGTACTGGGAGAAGCAGAACAGCACAGGATGGTTCAAAGACGTACCAGTAGGAAGAAATATGTTTTCGAAATGGTTGAAGGAAAGTGCAGAAAAGAATGGTTTGGATACTATTAGGTGTAGAAATTAATTCTCCGCCTTTTTTCGACAATTCTGACATTTATTTATAAAAAAATGAATACAGATCTAATCTTGAAAATAATCACCGTCACTTTGCATGCATTTCTCCCATCTATCGGGCAATTGTCGGATTCCGGCTCGGAGGAAAGATGGTGGTTTTGACTGGATGACGTCATCAATGCTCTGCCGGACTTCTTCAGGAGATCGAAACTGAGTATCCATCAGGTGATGTTTTAGTGCCCGCAAAAGATGATAGTCAGAAGGCGCAAAATCTGGAGAATACGCCGCATGTGGGAGAATTTCCCAGCCCAACGTGGAGATGACTTTCAGGGTTTCTTTTGTCGTATGTGGCCGCGCGTTGTCCTGCAGCAAAATCTCTTGCCTCGTACCACTACCAGTAAAAGGTCTCTTGTCCTCAATAGCATCACTTAATTTCACCAGTTGGTCCTGATGACGCTTAGCAGTGGTGGTTTCCCCCTGTTCGAATATCTCATAATAGATTACACCTTTGCAATCCCACCAAATACACAACAACAATTTTTTTCCGTGAATGTTCGGTTTTGCAGTGCTCGTTGACGGCTCCCCCGGATAGACCCACGACTTCCGCCTCTTAGGATTGTCGTAAAATATCCACGTAAAATATCCCCAGTCACAAATTTATGTAAAAAGTCTTTCTGTTCGAATCTGGTCAGTAGGCACATTGCAATTCCGCCGCGTCGACTTTTGTTTTCTGAGGTAAGATGATGGAGCACCCAACGACCTTCCTTCTGTATCCTCCCAATTCTTTTTAAACGCACCGAAATAGCTGGTTGAGCTACTCCAAGAGTATCAGCAAGCTCCTGTTTTGTTTGACGGGGGTTTCATTGAGTAAGTTGTCCAACTCCTCGTCTTCAACTTTTTTTGGTTGCCCAGGACGTCCCTCATCCTGGAGATCAAAATTTCCATCCCGAAATTTTTTAAACCACTTTTTACATGTGCTATAAGATACAACACTCCGTCCCAAGGCCGAACGAATCATTTCTTGTGCTTCTGCGGCAGTTTTTCCAAGTTGGAAGGTGAAAAGAAGGCAGTGCCTCAAGTGCTGCTTGTTGAACGACATTTTTATTCACTATGTTTTTTGAGGTTGTGTTAATCACACCACAATCGGACTTAAGTGGTTTGATAGTTCACAGATGGCGCTTCAAAACACCATTTATTGCGGAAAATTCTTTTAATTCAAGAGGTATTCTAATCAATTTAATCTAGGGGCTGAGAATTAATTTATACACCTAATAATTCGAAAAAAATAACAAATCACTCCAGCCGAGCTACTGCTGTCTCCACTCTAGCCAAGGCTGGCGTGATCGAACAAGAGATTATGAAGGTAACCGGGCATTCAAACTTGAATTGCATCAAACCGTATCTTCAATTAGATTCGGATCACCACGGCAACATTATGAAGAAGATGAGAAAAGACGATGGACCCTCATGCACCGTTACTAGTGCTGTTCCTGGTCCTGCTTCGATTCCTGTTCTCGCATCTGTACTTCCCTGTCCTGAAATTCTGGATCCAAACAGGACAAGCAATAATATTTATAATAACTGCGTTTTCAACTATACAAATCTCTACATGAATTGATCCTTCCAAATTAGCTCGTGTCTTGTACCTGTCTTTTTTTCTGATGAATAAATATTGAAATAAAATAAAACTTTTAATACATGCTTCTCGATCGAAAAAGGTTCAGAGATTGTTCGTAGATGGTGTCACGATACCCCAAAAACTGCACGCCTATCGGCCAAAATCAAAATAAAAAAAATAATCCTCCGAATACCCCTCGACCTCCAAAATTAATCGAATAAATCCCTCAAGTTTCCCTGCGTAGCAACGATGGAGATGAGATTTGCACGAAAAAGCCCCTTTGAATTTTTCCTGTAAAACTCATCCCTCTCGTTCCTACGCAACGAAACTATCAGGAATTATTCGATAATTTTGGAGGTCTCGCGGTATTACAACTGAAAACTATCTGCGTGGAATCATTCAATGCATCTCAATATGAAATGGAAAACAGCCTTTGAAAAAAAAACATGGAAAATTCTTTAAAAAAGACAACCATCAATACTAAATTATTGATCTCTTGCAATTATTAATATAAAAATAAATGGAATCTTTGTATGATATTAATCATTAATCTTTTAGTTCAATGATTAAATTGAGTTCCATCACGCTGTCTGCTGAAAAGCAAAGAGTAAAAAAAATGAAAATCCAAAAATTTCAACTAATTCCCAAAAATATAGTAATTTCACAAAAACTAGTTGATATGTTGTAGTTGAAAATTTCCGTTCAAATGTCGTAGTTGAAACGTCGTAGTTAAAATTGATCAGTTCAAATGACACTAGTTGAAATGTCGCCACCGGTAGTTGAAAAGACGTGCCATCCGTATATTTGGTAAGGGAGAAGTCTGTTCTATATATACAGGGTGTCTCATTTGAAACAGTACGACTTTATATCTTCTGTAGGAAAGGAGAGGGTAGAGTTCGGAGAGGGAAACTCCGTGCTGACGGAACCTAGGCCCCCGTTGCTTATGTTTCTGTGCTACGGACATGAAGCCAGTTTTCTTAAATAGCAACAACATATTTCACCCCTACAGAAGTTCGACTTACCCGGAGAAATTCAACCGTAGCATATTTTCCGATGAAGTCATCGTTTCGACATGAATAATGGTACAAAAATCAAATAAAAGGGAAACATCTTCATTTACACTACCTTGTCATGTTTAAACTCTGGAATGTTATGTATTCACCATCTCGTTAATATACCACATAAACAAGAGATGACTGAGTTGAATAAAGAACATTGTAAAAGAGTCATTCTGAGTTACGTTGGACAAGGGCATTCAGGAATAGGAGGCATCCATTTTCCTCAACTTCCATGGTGAACTTGATCCTCGTATGCTGGGCATTCAAGTACTTCAGGAAGTATGTCTCACTCTTTCATGTGGCCAAATTATGAAAATGTCATCCATATATCTAAACCATTACGTGGGGTATTCTGAAGCTGACATCAAGACTTCATTTTTAAAGTGTTCTACGAATATATTTACAATAGTAGGTGAAATCGAAGAGACCATGGCTGCACCTGACTTCTTGCTGGTAGAACTCTCGTTCAAATTAGAAGTAAGTAGAGGTCAATCAATTCTCAAACAAAGGGAGAAGTTTGGAAGGGATTTCGTTGGATTTTTTAATTATTTCCAAGGTTTCGGGGATCGGAACGCTTGTGACAAGAGATTCCACATAAAAACTCACGAGGATATCTTCCGAGAAGATTCTCTCAGTTTGTTTACATACGATTAGTTGAATAGCGATGTCAATGCTGGACGTAATACTCTGCGCCTTCAACACATCAGCATTGATATTGCTTCCGAATGTTCGTTTCTAATCTTCGAGGAGGTCAAGAGCAAAGCCGACATTTCAGGAACTAATGTCGGATGGCAAATTCGACGAGTTGCGGAGCACTTACAGAACAAGCTTAATATTGTTTAGGCAATATAGTGCGATGCAATATCAATAGATTATCACGCTTTCTAAGCCTAGAATCCTATATTTTTCACGAGAACTCTCTAGTTCTTGGACGCTTTATCTATATGTAGCGTTATAGAGCATTTGTGGCTGGGATAACTCAAAGTCCAACGAGAATCCGGGGCTGCTATTACTTCTTTATTGGCCCCAGAAACTACACATAATATAATTTAAAACACAAAAACGGTTCCCCTATAAAACCATCCACCTTACTGACATGAATTTTTCATCACAATGACTGTCGTCCTCTCAAACTCTGTCCATCAATAGCCAGCGATGAAAAAACTTCCGCAATCAAGAAACCGTAATTTCTAAAATAAAAAAATTAAACTGTTTACTGAAATCGGAAGAAAACCAAATCGAACTTGTACCAGTGAATTGAGGTACATGCGGTGTGTTCCATTTATGTGGATTACCAAAGGAGGAGGAAAAGAGATACAGTTGGCAAAGCAACGAACTTGTAGGTGGTTGGTCCCGGCGGCGCTTTTGGGTTTTGTTAAAACGCCTAAACATCAATCGGACTCGAAAACTGGCCTGTCATTCGAGTTCCATACTAAATGATGGTAGTCGAACTATCGTCAGTGGTGTCACTTGTAAACTGTGAGACGCAGTATAGGTCAACCAACAGAACCAAGTGAGAGAGGGAGTGGTAGACATTAAGTGTGGGAGAGAAAGGGAGAGAGAGAGACAGAGGGAGAGGTCGTGTGTGATGCATCCGTTGAATATGTATGAGCCCACGACACCCCATAGCACCGAGACCGAACCACTATCTGTGGGTGATAGTGGGTACGCTGTATGTCTCGCTGGGGTCTGCCGACGGGTTATACCGAAGCGGGGGCACAAGAGGGGTGAGGACGCGAGAGATGAGGTAGAAGAGGGAGGACAGATAGGGTGGGGTGAGCAAAACGACGTGAGGGTGGAGAAATGTGCGACTATGGCAGAAAAGGGGTTGGACATACTCGGTAAGAGTGAGTGCGACAACTTATATAGTACGAACCAACCCCAATGGAAACTTGAGCCTTGCCAAAATTCACCTCTCACCCATCATATACACTCTCTTCGCCTTGGTGGTATCCTATGCCCTTTGCATCTCTGTCTTCCTTTGCTCCTTGGTTACAATATACTAGTTTCTGGGCTCTACGTTGCGTACTACTCAGGCACAGAGAAAGCCGTCTCTCTGGTGCGTTATCTTAGGAGACAAAGTCGCGTCGTAATTCCTTCGCGAACAGATGCCGATGCCTTGGTAAGACGATGGTTACCACTATTTCTTTGATCCCCACCCTGCTTCCACCTATTCCATTTCGCAGCACTCCAGTTCACCAGACATTTACCTTCAGAGGACAGTAGAATTGAAACTGGTGTGACTGAATGATGTTAATGGGTCCATTGGGTAAAAAAATACATTTGAATTTGATTAACGAGGAGGTGATGAGAACGGTCGGGTGGTAATTGAATTGGAAAATAAATATCTGGCTGCATTTAGGTAAGTCATTTCATAAAATATTGTGGAATGCTTCAGCTGATATATCTCCAACGGATGTTGTTTACTTGAAATTTTTGGAATACAGCAAAAAAGACGCGCACAGTTGTAAGATTTTTTATATCTTCAAAATGAAAAACTATATTTAATCTTTTTTTAATATCCGTCAAAATTATTCAGTAGTAATACCCCAAGAGCTTCAAAATTATTGGGGCTTTCCCGATAGCTTCGTTGCAAACAAACGAGTGTGTCAAGTTTTGCAACATAAAAAATTCCGATCATTTACGAGAGATTTTGGATCGGATTTTGACTAATCAGAGTGTAGTGGACAACATGGTGAGGTGAATTAAGGATGATTTGACCAAATTATGTTAATAAAAAAAACCGATTTCCCTAGACTGCCAAATACGTGATTCGATTTGAAATGAGTCGAAAAAATGAAGGGGCTACTGCGAAATATTCAGGTAAAAAAAATGACAACCTACTGCGAACTATTCCAAAGCTAGGAGGGAATATCCAAAATAAAACTGTCGGGTAGCCTCAAATACTACGCTCTAATTAGTAGAAATGCGCACCCAAAAAAAGTCGGTCTGAATCAGATCGAAAAGTCGGCCTGAATCAAACCGAAAAATCGTTCTGTATCATGTCGAGTTGAATCATGCCGGGAATCGACTAGTTTCATGTCGAATTGACGACATGAATCAAGTCGGACTCGGACAGATGCACACCAGAATATCGGTCTTATTCAAGTCGATTTGTCGGTTTGATTCAAACCGATTTTCCGGTTTAATTCAGACCGATTTTTCGATTTGATTCAAACCGATTTTTCGGTTTCAAGCCGATTCTTCGGTATGATTCAGATCGATTTTTCGGTTTGATGCAAACCAATTTGTCTCTAAATTCTTTTTTTAATTTTTGAGGGGGAATTTTGCAAAAAGGGTGGTAGCGATATCCGGGGTGGGGCTTTTAAAGAAGGGGGTTTTGCCGGAGTGTTTTATGAAACGGTGAGTTATCGTTGGGGTTTTTCAAAAATATCTTCGAAACTAAGGAAGATGGCGAATTTTTACGGAAAAATTGGGGTGCGGAGGGGAGGGTTGTATTGAATTCTCGATGTATAGTCCCCAATTTTTAACCGCGGCCGCAATTGTTTAGTTCAATATGAAAATTTTCTAAAATTAAGAAAATTTACACAGAAAAAAAGTGGATTAGCTTTAGAAACTAGTTTCCAGATTTTAGAAACTCCTGTTCTTAAACTTTGCCCTTGGTGGGATCATAAAAATTAACGAATTCGGGGATTTTTTCAAGAACTAATATTTTCTAAAACCAATGCTGAATTTTTCCTAATGTCAGAAAATTTTCAGATTAAACTAAAAAATTGCGGCCGAGGTATTTAAAGGCCGTAAGTACCCCATCTATTGGGAGGGGTGCCCAAATTTCGGGAATTTCAGATGTAACGAGAAGAGGGGAATTTGCAAAGAGGGGGAGGGTTGTGAATTGAGAATTTACAACCAAAAAAATTGAGTCGATGAGTTTTTCAAAAATATCTCCGAAACTAAGGGAGATAGCGAATTTTTACTAAAAAAAGGGGCGGGTTCTCAATTTTTTATTTCAATTTGCCCAAGCTCCAAATTTACAAAATTTCCAAAATTTTCTAAATTCATTGGCAATTTTTGAAATTTTTGAAATTTTTGAAATTTTTGAAATTTTCCACCTTGGACTAATTGAAAAAAATGATAACCCCTCCCCCCATTTTTTTATTAAAAATTCGACATTTCCCATAGTCTGTTAGATATTTTTGAAAACCTCAACGACTCAATTTTTTGGTGTGAATTCTTAATACACACCCCCCCCCTTTTCCCACCGTCAAAATTTTCGTAAAAATTCGCTATTTCCCTTAGTTTCGAAGATATTTTTGAAAAACCCCAACGATAACCCACCCTTTCATAAACCACTTCTGCAAAACTCCCCTCTTTACAAGCTCCCCCCGAATAACACTACCACCCTTTTTGCAAAATTCCCCCTCAAAAGTTAAAAAAAATTTCTAGTTTTCAGAAAAGATTTTTTCTGAAATTAAGTACATTTTAGTTTCAAATTAATCTCAATTTTGATCATTAATTTTAAACGATTTTTTTATAAAATTTAGAAAAACGTTTATAGATTTTAGATACTTGAAGATTAGAAACCACCATTTCTAAAATTTAGAAACTTTTTTCTAAAGCTAATCCACTTTTTTTCACCATGTGAATCAAACCGAAAAATCGGTCTGAATCAAACCGAAAAATCGGCTTGGATCAAACCGAAAAATCGACCTGAAGCAGACCGAAAAATCGACTTGAATCAAACCGAAAAATTGACTAGAATCAAGTCGCTATCTACTACCTGAAACAGGCAGAATTTTGGCGTGAATCACTCCATTTTTCGATTTGATTCAAACCGATTTTTCGGTGATTCAAACCGATTTTTCAGCTTGATTCAAACCGATGTCGGCTGGACACGTTTCTACTTGAAATAAACCACTTTTCGACTTATATCAGACCCGGAATTCGGATTGGCCTATTCCGAGTCACTCGGTCTGAATCAAGCTGAAAATCGGTTTGAATCATACCGACGTCGACTTGAATCAGTATTTTTTTTGGGTGCGATTGTGAAAAATAATCCCAATAATTTTGCTTCACGTATATTCAATCTGAAAAAAGGGGGGAATAGCAGGTATTGAATTGTCTAAAAATGTTAGAATCTGTCATCCGGGCCATCACGTGGTCGACGGATGAAATTGAAAATAATCAACGCTCTCATCGTCAGGCTCGACCGTATAAACAAAGTTTCAAATCGTAAAAAAATTACACTTCAACATGGTAAAAATTCATACGATTTGAATAATTTCTCATCGCTCAATAGTGAAAATTCGTAAAAATATGAAGCGTTTTTAGCATTCTTGAAAATAATTTTTTTGTCCGTCAATTTTATACTATTTTGTCCATTGAAAATTACTATGTTCAATCATGGAATGGTATATTTACATCCGTGAATCACCTTGCACAGAGTAACTGACTACAAATGTTGTTTGTATACACGGCCATGAAGAACTTTTCTGCTTCAAATGATTACCGAACTCGGCTCCGACTCATCCTGTAACCTCATATTCGTCAGAAAAGTTCCCCACGGTCTGGTGTTGAAATAGTCATCATGTCACCAGGCAATAACAGTATTATCTAACGAATGTGACTTTATAATCCGAGCCGAAGACGTGGATCATAATCACACGAGTGAGATTAGTATATTTCGATACGAGTGCGTAATAATATATTATGCAACAAGTGCGTAATGGGTTTTTTGGCTCGTGGGAAGTTGTAAAACGAGCCGAAGGCGAGTTTTACAATCCCACGAGTGAAAAAACACCATTACGCACGAGTTTCGTATACTATTTTATGTCATAGGGCCCAGAATCCACGATTCTACCGAGCGAAGCGAGGTTAGAATCGCGTGATTCTGGGCACCTATGGCATAATAGTATATTGTGTTACTGGTGAGTGAAGATCCACTTTTTTTGCACGTACATGTAAGACATCTGATTTTTTATGATACCTGACGAGTCCATTGTTCGGAACGAAACACCAGTGCACATAACAACCGCTTTACTCCCACTATCGTTCCGGACAATGAACTCGGCAGATACCACAAAAATAGAATGTGTTACACGGGCGTGTGAAAAAGGGGAACTTTACGCAGTAGTAGCACAATATACTGTTTCATCACTTGTGGATAAACTGGAATTTTAACACAGGCTCCGCGCACGCAAAATCACACTTTTCACACATTGTGATGAAAAGTAGGGTTCGACACCTATGGGAAAAGTGTTCTTTGGCCTTTGGAAAGGTAGCACTCTCCTTCGGCCACACACACCTCTCATGGGTCAGAGAACACTTTGACCCACTCGTATCAAACATACTATCGTTAGAATTTGGTATTGGTAGTCCGTTGCTATAAGCACCATGTGACATACAATATTTGATCTCACTGCGCTCGAAGATCGCGATTTAACCGAGCGAAGCGAGGTGAGAATCGCGGTTTATGGAACCTACTTTCATAAAATACTATACCAATAAAACAATCGCAGAATTGTATATTACGTGCTAAGTGCGGAAAGTCATATTTTTCCTACCCGTGGTGCATATGCGATTTTGTCACAAAATATCTGGAAATCACCAAGTGTGAACATTGTCGGCTTACAAACCGACGCAGGGTTGCCACATATGGCGATATATCGCCAAACTGGCGATTTTCGACATCGCCTAGCGAGAGATATTTTGAATCAACCTGCCACCCCGCCAATTTGTCGATTTTGTAAATTTTTAAGAGGCTACTCGCTCTTGACATAATGGCGCCACACTGCGATGACATCAATCTGAAATTGCTGCGAAATCACATAGAATCACCGTAATCCCTAAAATTGAGTGATTTCTTCGAAATCGTTTCAGATATAATGCTGAAGTCGTTTAAAATCAGTGGAGTCAATCAAATTCAATGGGGCCAAACGTCGAAATTATTTGCGTAGTACAAATTTTGAATACTTTTGGATAAGAGCCTCAGCCGTGCAAAGTCAGAGCTATTGAGTGCTCATGGATGAATTTATATAATATAGTACCAGAGAACAATTTCGACTCCTCTGATAACTGAGTGATCACTATTGTCAAACGAGACAAACAAGTAGGGTGATCAAACCGGTGAAATGGAAGGGACTAGTGGAGTGATCATAAGGATCAAACGAGAGGGATGAGCGGAACGATTACGACACTCAAACGTGGAAGACGAATGGAGGGGTGGCGTGGGTCAATTGACGATTACGAGAGAAGTGACTACAGGGGTTAATCGGAAGGGATGAGGGAAATGATTACAAGTGTCAAAAAGGAGAGAAGAGTGGAGTAATCTCAACCCTGATACCAAAACTCGATAGTGTGCCGCAAATTATTCGAAAATTATCGTCCTTTGCTTTAAACTTTCGAATTAGGAAAGTCAAATGGTGTAATCGTTGCAATGAAATGGCCAGGAGGAAGAGACAGTTTCCTCCTCTCCCCCGGCCACGTAGCCCGTATGAGCCATTCTTCCTTCCTTCTTGTTTGACCCTTGTAATCACTCCACTCGTCTCTACCATCCACACATTTCTTGCATTTAGGCCTTGTGATTACTCGACTCATCTCTTCCGGTTGACCCTTATAATCACTTCTCTCGTCTCCATTATGCGACCCTCGTTATCATTCCACTCGTCTCTCCGTTGGACCCTTGTGATAACTTCACTTGTCTCTTCCGTTTGACCCTTATGATCACTCCATTTATCTCCGCCGTTTGACTCTCGCGATCGTGCCTTAATTTGCTTTGAAAGATTTGATTTCAAAATTATGAAATCATTCAAAGTCAATCAAATCAAATCCCTCCGAAATTAGTTAAAAAATGTACGTTATTCCAAAATCATGGTTTCACTCAATTACAGAGTGAGTCACCCCTCGTTTAGCTTCGCCCGTTCGAACCTTCAGAACATTTGACTTTTCTGATCACTCTGTCAATTTCTGAAATTCGACCCTTAGAACAGTGCGATCACCCCCGGATGTTTCTGGGCGACATTACGTGTCGGGGCGACCAACCATAAGACCGTCTGGGTGAACACGCTCCTGCGTGCGGGCGAGTCTGTGGGCGAAAATGTAATTATGACTGCACATCAGAAACCACCTTCGATTAATGAGTTACAAAAGTACTGTTGAATTGGAAAAATTAGTAATGTGAAAAAAATCATGAGGTGGGTGACGATGGGCAAAATCTAACACATAAGTATAAAAAATGCCCAATGTCTCATTTGACAGGTCGACATAACCTCGAAAAAATTAACTCGTTTGTTTAATAACTCATTTGTTGATTTCATTGTTGAGTTTTCAAAAACATTTTACGCTCATTCATCAATCAGATCAGAACAGGCAGAAAAAGAAAAACAAAAATGCCTATCACTGCTTCGCACCGTATCCAACTTTCGAAAATATTTGTCATGATTTTCTCCTAAAATCATTTATATTGGAAATGAAGACATAGAGAGAGTACAGCAAAATGAAACACTCAAAAAATGACCAGCCGACGTAATTCAAGCAAAACGAAATTTTTTTATCAAACCATTTCTTGAAATCAACTTTTGCTTATTAACTTCTTTTTATTATTGGGAGTACTGATGAGAATAATAATTTTCCATTCAGTAGAATGCAAAATTATTGAGAAGTTTTGACGGGAGAAGATGTTGCCAATGGATTAATTGAAAAGAAAATGAAATAGCAAAATGCAAAGTCAAGAGGAAGGCCCAGGGGAGACGCAGAGGTGGGAAGGAAAATGTGATTGTGAATTTCAATTCAATAAAAAAAGAAAATTGTAATCGCGCTAATCTAATCAATTGAGTTATAGATGAAATATTTTATATTACTTGAAAAGAGAACTGTGGATAAAATTGGTGGAAATTATTGCCAGTGTCTATTCACACGGTTCACGGTAAATTTTACCGTGGATATAGAGTATATTTTACCGTGGATATATGGTAATTTCTAACGTGGATATAAGGTAAATCAGTGGTGTGCCCGGGCCTATTTTTACCGTGGATATAGGGAAGATTTTCACCGTGGATATAATAGTATATTTCAGCACGTGTGGGGCAATTTCGTCTTTAACGTGTGTGGGGTTTATAGCATGAGCCGAAGGCGAGTGATGTAACCACACACGTTAAGGACGAAATTTCCCAACAAGTACTGAACAAAATTTTATGTCACGAAGCCTGAAACCGGCTGAATTAGACACGAGACGCGAAACATCGAGTGTGTAATCCAGCCGGTTTCAGGCATGAGTGGCATAAAGTAATTTTTTTTACCGTGCATATAAGGTGAGCGAATGGCGTGCAGTGGGTACATTGTTTAACGTGGATGCAAGGGAGATTTTGCGGTGGATCGAAGGTAATGTCTAATGTGTATATAAAAGAGATGAGTGGTAAGCATTACGTAGGGAAATTGTGTCGTGGATCCAACTATATTGTGGATTTGAGCCGTTAAGGCTTCGAAAATCAGGGGAGTAATATCACAAGGGTTAAACGAGAGAGGAAAATGCTGCAAAAACAGTGTTTGACACCCATCGGAATTTCAGATGTCAGACGGAGAAAAGACATTTGAATCATCATAAGTGTCTGAAAATGGTCTAAATGTTTGAAAATTTCAGATACAATTTGTATCTGGAAACGCTTCAAACACTTTTTTTGTCTGAAAAATTTCACACATTTATTTTCAGACACTTTTTGCATCTGAAATTCAGTTATTTAGAAGTGATTCAGACATTTGACTCTTGAGACGTATTCTCTGTGTCAAACAGCTGACTCCATTCAAACAGAAAAATTTCAGACAAATCTCCTGTCTGAATATATTTCATTATTCATGATTTTATTAGTCAATTAGTGAATTGGTAATGGCTGGATGAATTGATTGAAATTGACGAAGAATAGATAGAGAATATGTATATTCGAAAACGAAATCCTTCATATTAGTAAAAATTATCAAGCTATTTTCTCTCTATTTCCATCCATGTTTAAAAAAAAACAATAGAAATCATTGATTAAAAAATTGAGTTAATTTCTATTCATCTTCATATTTATATTGACGCTCGGTTGGTGCACGAGGTGTTCAGCACAGATCGACAAATCTGCGCGGTGTGCTATATTGCTTGTACGAAAAGAACGGCCTTGAAAGAGGAGAATATCCTGATGTTGGACGCCGCTCAAAACCGATAATATCCTCTAATTCGCGATGTTAAATGAGCGTCAGATGGCGCTGATGAACACAGAAATGGCGGACCTAAAACGTACCGATTCAAATATTTTAGTAAACAAACTATAAATTATTCTAGGTTATAAGTATATGTGACGTGAGGGCCTTCAAACTGTATAATTATTAATAATTGTTAATATGAGCGACTTATTGGAATTAAATCTGGAAGATATATTTGACTATGTTGGGGATGTGTCCAGAGCGGAAAATAAACGAGCGTGTATCGAAGGTGATAGAATTGTCATGTCTGATTTTCTATTTCACATTGGGGTCACTAAGAAGACTGAGAACAGAGTAAAAATCTCTGCCTGGTGTGTCAAGTTTTCAGCAATCCATGAGACTCCTCATGAAATAAATGTACAAATTAGTATAACAAATCACAACAAGTTGATTGAATGTGTATGCACTTGCAAGGCTGGCTCTTCAAAATGCAAACACATTGTGGGAACATTAATTTATCTAAAACAGTAAGTAATTTTCTCCGACATTTATTTGGTTTGTAAACGAGTTCATTTGGAGCACTTGTAACCATGCTTTTTGATGTTTCTCGTCTTTTGGAAAATAATCTAACGAAATTTCAACATTCCTGTGGTTTGCACAATGAAGCACATCACAGAAGACCACTTGTTTTTTATTTGAGGGCATGCTTAAACCCTTTTTGGATAATTCCTAACAAAAATGTGTTGTCAATGATATTTCACTGCTGCCATGTTTCATTCGACCGGGAAAATTTGGGACATTTTACGTCCGCCATGTTTTTGTGTGGCAGCGCCATCTGACGCTCATTTAACATTGCGAATTCCTTATACGTACAGTCGGTTGAGGAAAAAATTATCGTTCGTTCCTTGTCTTAACGGATTATGTAAAAACAGATCAATATTGATTGTTGTGGAGATAACTATTGAGATAGAAAACTATCGGTACAGTCGTTTGAAGCAAAATTTGTCGTTTGTTCGTTGTATTCACGGTTAACGTGAAAAGTGAGGTTAAGATCGATTATCGTCGGGATAATTGTTCAGACAGAAGACTATCAGTGGTGGAGTGATACTTTTTTTTTATAAAATAGGGGCAGAGAAGAATATCCTAATAATTTCTCATCGAGAAAGGACTCTTGAATTTTTTTTCCAATAGTTATTTATTATCGCAGTGATTTCACATTTAACACGAGCTGGAGAATCGACTCGTCATGCGGTTTACTTCTTTGCCTTTTATTTTATCCATTTTTGTCAATTTTTTCTAGCTTTTCCATCACCCATCTATCACTTTGAATATTTATCTTCACTCATTCGAAGCTCATTCTTATGCCTGTACTATCGATGACAGTGCGAAATTCGTGTTTAGCATGTTTATAAAAATGCAAGGAATTGAAATCTCATCCAGCCATTTTTTTACATTTTATGATTATATATAAAAGATATTGAAAACAATGATGATAATTTATTGACGATATGCACTGCGAAAAATATTTGTACCTCTATAAGTCCTAATATAAGTTCATTTCTATTTCAACAAAATTATTATTCCAGCTTTAAGAATTGATTGAAACCATTCCCCCCCCCCCTGAGGAGAAGTAATAGGGGAGGGCGGGGCAAAATGGACAGTGGGGGTAAAACGGACACTCCTAAAAAAATCGATTTTCTGTAAAAAAAAATGTATGACTTAAATAATCACATGACCAAAATATTAAACTCCTGTAACGAAATCGGAGCACAATGAATTGAAGATATGAGGTTAGGTAAGGTCATATGTTCAAATGGCGCTTTGGCAAGGAAAAATCGACGCGGTAGTTGGGCCGCATTTTCAAAGTAGACGATTTTCCGATGTTTGAAGTATTTACTTGGACATTTTTCTAATCTACGGAGTTTAATGTCTCCATCACAGTCGTAACCTCATGATAATCAATCAATCACAATTTTTCTCCTCTTCTCAATTATTCATGATATAATATAATATAGTAATATTTTGTAAAATTACTTAAAATTTATTAAATCACAGAAACTTTCGACAACTATTCCTCTTTCTAGAAACATAAGTGGATAATCGTGGAAAAGGCTGCGAGAACTATGTTGTTGCTCTTTTGCATGTTTTACAAATATAATCTTTATCATTTTTCAGGTAGTACTTTAGCACATTGCATGTGGGCCCACAGGTCACATTTATCACACTGTATCCACTGACTAGTGGATACAGAATACATTTATTCACAATAAATACACGACACATCATCACTATCTTCATTCATCTCAATGTCTTCAGGTTCTTCAACACACTCAGAAACATCTTGTTCTCGTTTCCATATTTCACGAACTCTTCGGGTGGTATTATTGGAACGTGTAAATTGAGATTTTCGTCTCTCATCACATGAGTCACATAAATAATCATTCTCACAGTCCTCTTCAGATACTCCTACACAGACAATATGAGTCCATATGTTGCACTCATCACACTGAATCCAGAGGTCGTTGGATTCAGAGTAAAGTCTTCCACAGACTCCACACGTTGCATCGTCTTCCTGATCAGTCTCCTCGTCTTCATCATCAGGTCCAATTTCCACGTCAATGTCCCTTCTCTTACCTGTCAATTTCTCCTGTGAGCGACTCGACCATGAAGTCTTTGTTGATTTCTTATGTTCATATGCACTTTTACGTATCTCTTTCTCTCGAATCTTTTCCTTGGCCTCCATGAGTTCAGCCAGATATTCATCACTCGTCACGACCGCGGTTTTCCCTCGAGGACGTCGTTTCCGAGTGGGATCATCGTTTGTTACTGCTATTGGCATTATATCCTGTGGTTTTACATTAAATCCCATGATTTTCCTCTCATGGAGCTTACGGCACTTGCTGTTAATAGATTTCTGCTGTAACTGAGGGAGTTTGGACTCATCATTATCACTGCTGGTATCAACATTCAGTGTGGCCCTTTTACGCGCTCGCCTGGCACTCCTATTGAGTGGGGGATCAAGGTCACACCCTGCTTGCTCCATTATCGGAACATCTGAATTAGAATCAGAGTCACTGGAGAGATAAGGAAAAGAGCTGGGCTCTCTGTTGAATCTGTCTGATGTCGCTGAATCAATGACTGTCTCTTCCTCAGGTATATTTCCAGAAGTGGTGGCTATAATTTCCGGTACCTCTCTCGATGTGTGAGCTTGTGGTACCGGGCAATTTGTGACCTCAGAAGGAGCAAAGTCAGCATCACTGAATACCTGTGAGTTGAAGGGATGAATACCCGCCTTTCGGAACCCATTGATTATTACAGATGGTGTCGTTGCTTTGGAGAATGCACACCCAAACAGATGAGGGATGTCACCTTGTTGTGTATTTTTTCCTGCATCCTTTCTCTGCCTCTCACTTATTTCGTCTGCATAATAAATTGAAATGGGCTTCGTAACACTGACATCCAGTGGTTGGAGTCGGTGGGTACAGTGGGGAGGGAAGCACAGATGACTGTATGATGAGCTCGAGCGTATGTGATGACCTCTACATTTTTTACGTAACTGCAGTGACCACCCAGGAGTAATAATGTGGGACTGTCTGCAGTTGGTTTCACGACGTCAATGTACCTTTTGAACCATCTGAAAAACGATTCCATCGTACTCCAGCCTGACTCAGTGGCCATGCCCCAAGCTCCATCAAGGGCTCCTTCCATCAATTTGGGGTTCATTCTTTTCCGAGGAAATACAAATACGGGTAGTAGTGCATTGCCAGAGGCTGAAACACACAGTATGACTGTAACTGTTTTACATCGTTCACCTGAAGTTTTTTTTCCCAACTTGTCACTTTCCTTTAGTAGCTACGATCTTGGATAACGTTTTTGGGATGACAGTGACACCAGTTTCATCCACGTTAAAAATACGATCAGGAGAGCAATCATATTTTTGTAATTGCTCCGATAAGAGCGTGAAGTAAATTTCTACAACTATCTTGCTGAATGCCATTGCACGGTTTGAAAAAACTCCCTCAGGTGCTCGTATCGATAAAGTCGGTTGTCTTTTCAGAAAAAGCCTCAACCAATCTCGTCCAGCTATACCATTCCGAAAATTGTGAACAAGACCATTCTTTTCTGTTATTTGCCATGTTAAAATCCTGCATTCTTTGGAGGTGAGACCGTGGAGAACATTTTTTCAAAAATTTCTTCCTAAATTCAAACTTCAACCGAGTTCTCTTTGTCTTCCGGCGCCATGTTTTTGAATTAAATTCCAAAAAGTCAGGCGAGCTAGTGGAGGTGAGAGCGCGCGATAGTGCATTTTATTTGTGTCGCTAGGTGGAGTGCGGGTTACCCAGAAATTGAGAGGATTCAGGTGTTTACGGCCATTCATTAACTTACAAAATAATAAGATAATACAATGACATAATAAGAATGAAATGATTAAAATTTTTTAAAAATCGAAAAATTTGTCAAGGTGTCCATTTTGCCCCACTCTTGATTGAGATATCGTTTCACCGACGGATCTTGTCCGTTCTTGTGGTTATGTTTTAGATCACCAGGAAATTTTCCAGGGTGTTTTCATTGGAATAACTTTGTTTTTTCCTTAAGGTGTCTATTTTGCACCGCCCTCCCCTACGTTTTCTCAGGTTAAGTCACTCATCAGCACTTGCACTCGCTATTATTCGCACATCTCGCGGATTCAAGCATTGGAGTGAACGGTCGAATCTCTTTAGACAAATTGAGTTAAAAATCGCGTCGAACTGATGATAATCGAATTTTAGGTAGGTAATTTTTCACAGGATATTTTTTATTAATAACCGAAAAACAAAAATCGCCAGTCACGGTCATTGACTTGTAAACGAATTGAGGTGTGACGCCGAGTTTGAAAATACTCCATCTATCATCGAATTATTAATGCTATGATGGGGCAGTCACTTTTTCGTATGTTCCTAAGTGTTTGCCGTTAGATGGCACAGATCGACGTGACTCTCTAACGAAATCGTGGAGTAGAACATTGCGGCCTCAAGGTCGCCTCCACGTCAGAGTCCCCGCATTTTTCGTTAACCGTGTACATCTAGAACGTACACAGCTCTCCGCCATCTTGAGTACATCGTCCGGAAAACGTTAAGCAGTGGGGAAATACCATTTTACGGGTTTAAAGATGCAGGCTCCTGCAGATGAAGAAAATAAGAAAAGAAAAAGGAAAATACAGTTCTACGTGGGTCAAGAATTCAAGACAACGCGTGAATACGATAAATTTAGATGTAATTACGAGATCGAACGAGGTGTTAAATTATCTAGGGGCAGTAGCAGATCAACTGCACGTGCTCGAGTGAAAAATATGCCTGAAAAATTAGGATTCTACAAGATTGAGGTTCGATGCAGCCGCAGTGGAAAATACAAGTCAAAAGCTAAAATTGGAATTGAGAAACCTTGCCAGTAAGTTGAATGATTTTTTAATATTCATCCAAAAATTGTATGGAACATCTTTGTTCATTGTTCATTCATTTCGATAATGCCTAATGAAAATTTCATTCTTGAGATTTTTGTGTGGACTCACCCATTATTAAAATGACTCAACATTTAATAAGATCCCAGTTGAATTGAGGATTTCTATGGATTATTTTCCATTGCAAAAAGTGATGCAATATTATGGAAAATTTTCAGGCGAACATCGAAGAAGACAGACTGTCCGTTCAAGGTCATCTTGAGGGCTGTGGAAGACAATCAGTCCCTGACGGTAAAAAAAGTGGAATTGACTCACAATCATTCATCAGTGAGTCGTTTACTGTTGAATTCTAGACATCGCGAAATTTTTGGGAAACTTATTTTTTTATTATTTTCGTTAGCCGGAAAATACTGATGATAAGTCATGTCCAGAAGATAACATCGAGTCATCTCCAGAAGATAACGTCGAGACATCTCCAGAAGATAACGTCGAGACATTCGACTCACTCAGAGGAACTGTTGATCTAATTGAAGATATCCGAGAGGAAATTGCGGTGATAGTGCCCGAAATCACTTATTGTTAAGATAATTGAATGAATTAGGGGAGGGAAAGGCAAAATGGACCGTTCGATTATTCAACTTGTCAGACGGAAGAAGAATTTCATTTTTCTAGGGGAAAAAGATTGTCTCATTCCATTAACAACTCAATGAATTATCAACTCTAAGTACCAAAAATTGGCAAGACCACCAATAAAAACGTGTTTTTTAATTTTTTCTGCAAATTTGGAGGTTTTGCAAATTTCGGAACGCATCCGTGGAGTTTGCAAAATCCCAAACTATGAAAAATTATGGCAATTAATAATTTACAAATAAACAGTAGATTGAATGCAGAAACCAGAAACTAAACGGTGCTTCCATTTTGAGTATTGAAAGATTCACCAATGGAAATAAAATCATCAGGGGAGTAATTTATTTAATAATTAACTATAATGAATTATTTCAAATAAGGTCTTGGAGATTATTTTCAAAAAAAAAATGAAACTTGAACAACACTTCAAAAAAATCTTGTCGAGTTTGCAAAACTATTAAAGTTACAATCAAGAGCAATTAAAACACTACCTAATTAGTGAATAAATTGAAAAAATGTCTAGGAGAGTAACTTCCAATAAATGAAAAGGGTAAAAATTCTGAAATGTAGGGGGGACATCTTTCTTAAAAGGCTCTCCTTGAGTTTGCAAAACAATCAGAGTTTAAAAAAAAAGGCAGTTAAGATAAGTTTGTTGCCGAATTAAGGAAATAATTGTAAAAATTTGTTAAATATTAACTTCCATTAAAATAATAAAAGTAAAAATTGTGAAACTTAAGGGATACCTATAGAAAACTCTGCTCGAGTTTGAAAAACCCTGAGAGGTTCAAGGAAAAGCAATTAAGACTCCCTCGCTATCTAATTAGTCAATGAAAAAAACGTCCTAGAGAGTAATGTGCATATAAAGAAATGAAAACTTTTGACAGTGAAAGGATACCTCCAGAAAGCTCTCCTTGAATTTGCCAAAAATGAAGCGTTTGAGGCAAAGGCAATCAAGACCTTCCTGGCAATATAATTAATTCATTTAAAAAACGTCTTAAATAATCATTTTTATTAAAAAGAAAAAATTAAATTCTGAAATTTGGGTTCATTTATTAGGTAGTAAGGTGTCTTAATTGCTTTATTTAAACTCTGATGGTTTCGCAAGCTCTAGACGATTTTTTTGAAGGTGTTGTTCAAGTTTCATTTTTTTTTGGAAATTAATCTCAAAGACGATATTTGAATTAATTTATTACCATTAATTATTAAATAAATTATAATTATTGTTTCCGTTAATGGTTTGAGACCCTCCCCTGATGATTTAATTTCCATTGGGGAATCTTTCTATACTCAAAATAGAAGAACCGTTTAGTTTCGTCTTTCTGCATTCAATCTACTATTGATTTATAAATCACGTGCCTTCGGCCAAAAGGCCGTATCAAAATTTTTTTGAATCCGTGGGGAAATTTAAACCAAAAGTTCGTATAAATCCTATCTCAAGGAATAGGAAATATCGACGTTTCAGATGATTCTGAATCATCTGAACATTACTTTACGAGACCTTTTTTTTAGTCAATTTCGCCTAAACAAAGGACGTAGAGAAAATTCTACTTTTTTCAGGAAATTCGAATCAAAAAGTCATATCAACCTTTTTTCGGGGAATAGAAAATCTCGACGTTTCAGATGATTTTGAATAATCTGGACATAACTTTATGAGACCTTTTTTTAGTCAATTTCGCCTAAAAAAAGGACTTAGAGAACTTTTTTTTCAGAAAATTAGAACCAAAATGTCGTATTAACCTTTTTCGGGGAATAGGAAATCCCGACATTTCAGATGATTCTAAATCATCTGAACATAACTTTACGAGACTTTTTTTTTTAGTTTCACTGAGGAAATTAGAACCAAAAAAATTTGAATCATATAAACACGATTTCGGGGAATGGTGAATCTCGAATTTTCAGATGATTCTCAATCATCTCAACATAACTTTTTGAGACCAATTTTTTTGTCATTTCGAAAAAGATTGAATAATTCTCTATAAATTATGAGCCGAAAAATCGTATATATATTTTTATGAGCAAAAATTCCCAGTAAAAAAATTAAAAAATTTGTTTTGTACAATTGGGTTCAGCTGACTCAGAATCACCTGAAACGTAGAGATTTCATATTCCCTGGGCAAGTGTTTATAGAACCTTTTGGCCTGAATTTTCAAAAATTTTCCAAATTGCTTGTAAAAAAAACAAAGATTTGGTTTCAAAAACATCGGCTCAGATGACTCAGAATCATCTGAAACGTGAAGATTTCATATTCCCTGGGGCCTATTCGGTTTGAGGGTGAAGGTGTCGCCTGATGAGTGTTTGACCTAAAATCGTTCGGTTTGAGGTTGTCAATCACCTGTGCGTGTCGTTGGCGCTGTCACTTGGTGTGTTCGGATTGCGATGGCGATTCGTCGGTGAGAACATAACCAAGTTCTTGAGTTCAATAATTTTCGAGGGTAGAAAAATTGGTATATTTAATAATTAATAGTGTTTATTGTATACATTCATTTGGCTTGGAGTCTGCGATTGCATAAGGATTATACTGGTAAGTTCTTGGACTCATTATTCAACGTTTATAATTCACTTTAGAATATGTTTGTTAATTAGTAGAAATAACCGAATGTATTGCGTTACAGATTGAATCAAATACTGAAAGAAATGGATCGATTTGACAAAGTGTATCTTGCAAGTATAGCAACAGTTTCAACTGCATCTTATAGTTTATTTATGATGAACGACAATCTTGAAGAAAGCGAAGACGAAGCTAACGAATTTACCACGGCCTATGTAACCAATCGCGCCCTCCTGGAGGTTCCTAGTAGAATGAAAGGCTTCGTAGAAGTCACTGTACAGTCATGTTCTGAAGGCGAATTCCAAGAGGATTTCCGCATGTCCAAACCTCAATTCAATTGGCTTCTCCAAGAAGTGTCACCTCTATTGTCAAGTCCCCGAATGACAGGACGTCAAACAGACAATAAAATGGGGATACTTCTAGCTGTATTATGGCTTTTGGCCAATCAAGAAAGCTACAGGTATCTTTTGGAATTCATTTATGATACGAGCAGTCGTTCTCTATGATTCCCTGAAGATAATTTGCTGTTTTGTTTCTAGGTCTGTGGCTAATCGATTTGATATGAGCAAATCGGACTTATTTGATGCGTTTTTTAGAGTCATAAATGCTCTCAACATATTAGCACCAAAAATTATCACTTGGCCGGATGAAGCTAGACGTCGATGCATAGAAAAAGGATTTTCCAAAGCTTCTGCTATTTCGGGAGTAGTTGGAGTCATTGATGGGACCTATGTACCTATATTATCCCCAAGAAATGATCCCCAAGCATGTGTAAATCGCAAATGCTTCTATGGTATTACCCTACAGGGTATATGTGACCATGAATTATTATTGACTGACTGTTACACGGGTTACCCAAGTTCTGTAAGTGAAATCAGGATTTTTCGAAATTCAGATATTTATTCGGAATTTATCGAAAATCATCCGTCTTATTTTGATGAAGATCAATTCATCGTGGGTGACAAAGCATATCCCGTCACTCAATGGTGTATTCCTCCATACATTGCCCATCGAGAATTAACAGGAAGGCAAACGATGTTCAATACGAGACATGCGAAGACCAGGACAGCTATTGAGCGCTGTTGGGCATTATTGTTTGGAAGGTTCCGTCGATTACAATATGTAAATATGAAACGTACAGAATTGATACCTTCCACAATAATAGCTTGCTGTGTTCTTCATAACATTTGTCAGAGGGACCCCGATCGTTTTGCAGTCGAATACGAAGCTGATGGACATCGTCATTTTGCATGTTTAGATTATGTAACACAAAACCTCATGCATGATGATGATATTGATGATGATGATGGTCGTGGGAATGATGATGATGTGGGGTTTCAAGTGATCCATCAACGAGGAATTGAACTCCGTAATAACTTGGCCGATGCACTTGATTCAGACATATAAAAATAATTATGCTCACAATAATACTCACTCATGCAATATTGGTATTTGGAAGCTTCGAACGGCAGTCGAGAAACAAGTTTTGTATGTAGAGAAACCACTTCCAGCAATTGGATATTCTGATAGGCTATGAAGAGCCACTTATTAATAAATAATGTATCCAAGAATATCTCAATTATTATGCTTATTTATGAATGAAAACTTTCATATTTCATGTTGAAGTTCACATGAATGAATCAAATAAATCCATCAATTTACAGAATCTGATGTGGGCTTTGAATTTTCTGGCTTTCATCATACTCTAATCGCAACTCTAACTGTCCAACGTGGTACTTGGAAAATATCCACACCAATAGCTGTCTGTAATATCTACATTTAACCAATAATTGATAAAACAAAAAAGAAAATTTCTTATATTCAGCCATTGCCTCTCAATCTTTCTCTAGTACCAAACCCCCTCCGAGTGTTGAAGATGTATTACATGCAGCAATTCCCAATGAAATACTATAAGCCCCTGCCTAAATTCCTTCTTAACATCACCATTCACCTGATTTTCATCCCCTTCATTCACCTGGCTCCAACCTTCCGGAAGAGGTCTACACAATTGTCTACCAATTTCTTTTTCCATTTCTCTTCAACACTTACCTTATTATCCCTTATTAATGAACTTGTAACTTTGTGCTTCAACTCTCTGTCATTTGATTGAGCCACTAATTGAGTTAAGAATTGTAGGAATATATCTGCCACCTCGTCGTGCTCGTTACATCTCAATTTAAAGTAATTGAACAAAAAGGGAAATCTTCAGGATTAAAAAGAAAATGTCAATAGAAAATAATAATAGTGTTTGGTTCTTACTTATTTCCATAATTTATAATAGGCACCGTTCGCTACACAACTTCGTGAGCTCTAAACATTTGTTATCAATTATAATATACTATTAAAGCATAAAATTCAGTTTTTAACAAACGTTTTTGGTGACACATTCCTTAAAAAATGATAGAAATTATCTATAAACAGAAGGAAATTAAATTATGATCCTGTAGAAAGTAGGAAGTAGAAACTGTAGGAAGACTTTACAAGTTTTTAACAATTATTCTTAATGATACAATACGTCAAATCACAAAGTTATCACATTTGTATCTTCCTGAAGACTTCTTGGTACATTTATGAATGAATATTAAATTTACGTTCCATCCAAGTTATATTAAATGATTTAATCATCAGAGTCTGATTCACTATCAGATTTCCTCTTCCTCCTCTTTCTTGAGTTGCACAAACCTTTCAATCAATTAGAAATGTCTCCAAGACTTCAAGAACTTTTCCCTACATTTTCATTGTATCAGAATGACGTTCTTTCACTCCGTCTTCGCTCTTCTGCCTCTCCACTCCTAAGGCCTCGAGATGCAATTGCAATTTAGTTTTTTTAGATTTGCGAAGATGAGTATTGTACTCTGGATCGTCAGGCTCAATCTTGTCTTCTGCTGCCTTTGCTTCAAAGTTATTATCAGGCATATTAGGGTCTACTACGATGTTCGCTGCTCCTCTACGTGATGATGCAATTGCAACAGATTTAGATTTGGGATTTTCCTTCAGAATTTCGTACATCGCGTCGAAATATTGCCAGTCGATACGCCTAGCGCCAGTGGCTTTAGCTGATCGATTGTCAAGCATTTTATGGAACTGTCTCTTCAATCTCATCCATTTATCTTTCACTTGCTGTATGTCATGATAACCTCCTTCCTTGGAGTGATCCTTGACAAATTTTCTCCACAACATTTCGTTTCTAATGACTGTATCATCAAATAATTTTTGATTCGCTTTGTAGTAATTGATGAGACTTAATGTCTGTTTATCCGACCACGGGCGCCGAGGAGCTGGAGCCGCTTGAGGTACTAGATTGGCCACTTCTGCATTACTATCATCACTGCCCACATGCTCGGGAGGGCCTTTTTTACTTTCAGGAGGTATTGGATCACTTTCAGCCGCTTCAGTGAACACGAGGTCACGAAAAAAAGATTGCTTATCCAATGTCGAAAGAACTAGATACTGTCCTCGAGGGTTTTGAATGTACTCTCCAGTACCAGGATCAATCATGAGCGTGTATTCAGTATCAAGATCTACCCCTTCTGCCATTTCTGAAAACCAACAGACGCAAGGGATAAATTAAAATAGAGAATACCTCAACTCCTTCGGAGGATATGATAGCAAAACTGATAGATAATTCCAACTAGATTGGAGTGTATATATTGTTCAATTGCGTGAATTATTTCTACTAATTAACAAACATATTTTGAAGTGAATTATAAACGTTGAATAATGAGTCCAAGGACTTACCAGTATAATCCTTATGCAATCGCAGACTCCAAGCCAAATGAATGTATACAATAAACACTATTAATTATTAAATATACCAATTTTTCTACCCTCGAAAATTATTGAACTCAAGAACTTGGTTATGTTCTCACCGACGAATCACCATCGCAATCCGAACACACCAAGTGACAGCGCCAACGACACGCACAGGTGATTGACAACCTCAAACCGCACGATTTTAGGTCAAACACTCACCAGGCGACACTTTCACCCTCAAAACGAACAGGCCCCTGGATAAGTGTTTATACGACCTTTTCGCTCGATTTTTCAAAAATTTTCTAAATTGCTTGTAAAAAAAAAATTTTGGTTTCAGAAACATCGGCTCAGATGACTCAGAACCACCTGGAACGTAGAGATTTCATATCCCCTGGGAAAGTGTGTATACGACCGTTTGACATGAATTTCAAAATTTAAAAATTGACGCGTAAAAAAATCAAAAAATTTGTGTCGTAAAATTGAGCTCAGATGACTCGGAATCAACCAGAATGCGGAGATTTCATATTCCCTGGGAAAGTGTGTTTATACGACCTTATGGCCTGAATTTTCAAAAAAATGTTCAATTCCTTGTAAAAAAAATCAAAAATTTGTTTTCGAAAAGATAGGCTCAGATGACTCAGAATCATCTGAAACGTCGAGATTTCTGATTCCCCGAGATAGGATTTATACGACCTTTTGGTTCGATACAAGTGCGACGGGGTGGCACGAGTGTGAAGTTGGCGGCCCGAGGCGAAGCCGAGGGCTGCCAATCACCCGAGTTAAAACACCCCGTCGCACGTGTATCCGAAATATATTTTTTGTTAGTGATGCTACGTTCAGCGAGTGCCGAACTGTGCCATTTTTCCTTTACTAGTAAACGAAAAGTCGAAACATGTAAACGAAAAGACTTTGCGTTTACTAGTAAATGAAAAGGCACTTTTCGACACGGGCTGAACGTAGCAGCAGTGACAAAATATATACTATTTATTTATATATTTCGTAACGAGTGCAAAAAAGTGTTTTTTGGCGAGTGGGAGGTTTATATGATATAATCCCACGAGCTAAAAAACATTTTTTCACGAGTTACGAACAATATTTTTCATCACAATGTGGCGGAAATTGTACTTTTAGGCACGCGGAGCGGGGCCGAAAAGTTCACTTTTCGTCACAGCGTGATGAAAAATTTTGATACGGCCTTTCGACCGAAGGCACGCGAAATTATTAATTATTATAATTTTACATTTTTTGGGGTTTTGCAAACACCACGGATACATCCCAAAATTAGCAAAAACTTCAAATTTGAAGAAAAAATGGAATAACGCGTTTTTATTGGTGGTCTTACTAGCGTGAAAAAAACCTGCAAGGCCTTGAAAAAACAAAAAAAACTAACAAGAAAAATTAAAAATTATCATAAAAAATTAGGGAAAAACTCCCTAATTCTATTGTAATATACCAAAGTCGGTGTTTCCGTTGTGGCCTTGCCAATTTTTGGTACCTATCAACTTTTGAACAAAGTTGAAAAAGTTCATTTTGCCTTACCCTCTCTTATTTACCAGATGTCGACTGTTGACATACAACGTATAGACCAATTAGTCATTCCTGTTGATTGTTGGTTCATCTTTGTGGAATCAGTGAATTAGTGTGTATGTATGTTGAGGTCTGAAGAAAGAACCTATTGAAATGGTATGGAGAAGTGAAAAGTCGTTGTGTCGCCAGATATTTAGAATAAGAGTTCATTATAGACTAAATATTAGACACCATAAGTTTTCGAAGAATATTGCGTGGAAGAAAAAGGTTTGTAGCGTATGCTCGAGTGAAGTGTGAAATGAAAAGTGTTTATGCTGTGTGACAGTTTTATTACGGTCTTGTTTAGTTTTGAGAGTTTTCTTGGGTGAATGAGGGTGGCCTGGATGACGAACAGTGAGGTCACTTTTTGGAACAAAGGGTGTATTGGTTGAGAATGAGTGGGAGAGAGAAAGAGCATTTTGAAATAGAGAAAGAAAAGAGTGTTTGCCCGAATGAGAGAACGAAGAGTAAGTCAGTTGTAATCGGACGGATGTCGCGTGAAGATGTAGAGCAGCTTAGCTCATTTGAAGATGTACTTTTACTAATTCGATTTTAACTCAAATATATGCTTATTATTCCATTAAAATAAATATCCTATGTCCTCATGATTATGATCCTACAAATTGGGGGCTCGTCCGGGATCATGTCAAGGCAATAAAGATATTTTAAAGTGGAGTGATGACATTTTAAAGGTGAAGTCAATGGTGACAACTCATACCTGGGAATTCGGTTAAAGTGCGTGCGGTACACAATAGGCAGACGGCCACTCGATTTTTTGTGTAGCGTATTTAAGGTGTTAAAATGACTGGTTCCGTGACAGCTGAGGCGTATGAGGAGTTGGACATTGAGGAGTTGAGGAGCAAACTCCAAGTGCTTGGCCTATCGACCAAAGGGTCAAAGGAAGTGTTGATTAGTCGACTTAAAAAAGTTGATTNAAGGCAATAAAGATATTTTAAAGTGGAGTGATGACATTTTAAAGGTGAAGTCAATGGTGACAACTCATACCTGGGAATTCGGTTAAAGTGCGTGCGGTACACAATAGGCAGACGGCCACTCGATTTTTTGTGTAGCGTATTTAAGGTGTTAAAATGACTGGTTCCGTGACAGCTGAGGCGTATGAGGAGTTGGACATTGAGGAGTTGAGGAGCAAACTCCAAGTGCTTGGCCTATCGACCAAAGGGTCAAAGGAAGTGTTGATTAGTCGACTTAAAAAAGTTGATTTGACACGTAAGTCGAAAGATCTCCCCATGGAAGACAATGAAGAAGAAGAAAGTGAACATGAAGACAATTTGGATACTCTGGAAGTTGGTGAACTCAAAGCTCGATTACGTGCCTTACAACTCAAGGTGACGGGTAAAAAGGCGGCACTGGTCGAACGCTTGAGGTCAGCAGAGTCAACGGTGAAAAGTGGTGAAATTGTCGATGGTGTTAATGGCAAGAATGGCGATAACTCTCACAAAGAAGAAGTAAATGATTTTGAAAAGTTGAAGTCCAAAGATTTGAAGTCACGACTCAAAGAATTGGGATTGAAGACGTGGGGCACGAAGGCAGTACTGATCACAAGACTAAAGGCGGCTCTGGAGGGAAAAGATGACAGCAGTTCAGAAAGTGAAGAAAGTGACGAGAGTTCTGACAATGACTCTGAAGACGACAGTCAGGGTAAACGAGAAACACATGTTGTGAACAATGGGCTCAACGCAGGCGAGAACAGTGGGATGTATCGTTTGTTCGGTTATCCACGTTCTACATTGACGTTTAAAGATGTTGAAGATGCTCTTGAAAGATTCAGTGGTGATGGAAGCCAAAATATTCGACATTGGTTTTCTACTTTCGAAGAAACCGCGGAAAAGTGTTCGTGGTCAGAGGCACAAAAGGTGATTTATGCAAAGAAGTTATTAGATGGATCTGCAAAATTATTTGCAAATTACGAGTGTCATGCCAAGGAGTGGAGTAAATTAAAGAAACGGTTAATTAAAGAATTTTCCAAAACGGTGAACAGTAAACAAGTGCATGAACAGTTGGGTAATGTGAAGAAAAAAAGTGACGAAAGTTATGAAGCATATGTATATCGCGTATTAGAGATGGCTAGCCACGGTGACATTGAGTTAGAGGCTAAGCTACAGTACATTATCGATGGTATTCAAGATGAAGAAGTGAATAAATCAATTTTATATGGTGCATCGACGGTGAAAGAGTTAAGGAAAAAATTGAAGCAGTATGAGACGCAGAAGAAAAATAGTAGAACGAAGGCGAACGTGAAGCAACCCCAGAAAAATGATAAGATGAAGATGTCGAATCACACACGAGATGGTGGAAAAAACAAATTGCATTGTTTTAATTGTGGCAGCAAGGCGCACTTCGGTGATAATTGTCCAGACAAGGAAAAAGGGCCAAGATGTTTTAACTGCAATGAATTTGGACATTTGTCTACAAAGTGTACAAAAGAAAAGAAAAATACCAGAGGTGAAAAGGGAAAAGAAGAAAAAAAGAGAAGAATCGTTGTGACGCGTTAAAATCAGGGGACAAGAAAACATATAAGCAGGTCAAAATTTTGGGTAAAGAGGTTACAGCTGTGTTGGATTCAGGGAGTGACTTACATCTGGTGCGGTCAAGTTGCTACGTGAGGCTCGGAGCTCCGAAGCTCGAGTCAAAGACCATCCCTTTTGACGGTGTTGGTGCGCTAAACCAACGTACACTTGGGCGTTTTAAGGCGGATATAATTATCGACGATTTGACGTTTAAATTCAATTTTGATGTAGTTCCAGATGAATTTCTCGGACACGATTTATTAGTGGGTGGTGAATTGTCTGATCATGCGGAAGTACGAGTAAAACACAGACAAGCAGTTTTGAAGAAAATTGAATCGGATGAAAATTTTGTGGAGACAGGTGACACTGGCTGGAATGAGGTATTGGTTATCAATGTGTGTGAAGTGACTGAAAATGACTATGAGGTTTCGATTCAACACGTAATTGATCCACAAATCAAGGGTGAATTACGAGAGTTAGTGGAGAATTACACACCGACGAAAACGAAAGATACGGGGGTAAAAATGCGGATTATTTTACAAGATGATGTACCTGTATCTCAGCATCCACGACGACTCTCAGCTGAGCAGAAAAAACGAGTGAATGAAATTATTGAGAAGTGGATCGACGAAGGTGTTGTGAAACCGAGTGTATCCGATTATGCTAGCCCTATAGTGCTGAGGGAGAAGGAAAATGGGTCACTGAGACTCTGTGTTGATTATCGGTTACTCAATAAAAAAATCATAAAGGACAGAAATCCGTTGCCATTGATCGAGGATCAATTAGTCCAATGATTACAAGTGGTGTCGTTTTGGTTTATTTGGATGATTTAATTATTCCTGCTAAAGACGAAAAAGAAAACNACCGGTTACAAGATGCGCGAGTGTTTTCCACGTTGGATTTAAAAGACGGATTTTTTCATGTACCGGTCGAGGAAGAGAGTGTCAAGTATACGGCGTTTGTGGTACCAGATGGGCACTACGAATTCTTGAAAGTTCCCTTTGGACTATGTAACTCACCGGCAGTTTTCCAGAGACACATTAGAGCAGTTTTTCGTCCAATGATTACAAGTGGTGTCGTTGTGGTTTATTTGGATGATTTAATTATTCCTGCTAAAGACGAAAAAGAAAACTTGGAGAAGTTGAAAATTGTGTTGAACACGGCGAGTGAGTACGGTTTGGTGATAAACTGGAGAAAGTGTAAATTGTTGGTGAAACGAGTTGAGTATTTGGGATACATTGTGGAGGCTGGACAGATTCAACCTTCCGATAAGAAGACATTAGCGGTGGCAAAATTCCCGATTCCAAAAACAGTGAAACAGGTGCAAAGTTTTTTAGGACTCACGGGGTATTTTCGAAAATTTATTCCCCAATTTGCTGTGGAGGCACGCCCCTTATCTCAGTTGCTGAGAGATGGTGTCAAATTTGAATTTGGTGACAAACAAAAAGCATCATTCGAGAAGTTAAAGGCGGCATTGACAACAGCTCCAGTGCTCAAATTGTATCGTGTTGGTGCGGAGACAGAGTTACACACAGATGCGTGTATGGGTGGACTAGGCGCTGTGTTACTACAGAAAGATCCCGAGGATGGTAAGCTACATCCGGTCTATTATGCGAGCTGGAAGACGACACCCGCTGAGGAAAAATTCACCAGCTACGAATTGGAGATATTGGCCGTTGTGAAGGCGTTGGACAAATTTCGGGTTTATTTGTTGGGCATTCATTTTAAGATTGTGACAGACTGTCAAGCGTTTGTGTGGACGATGAAAAAGAAAGACTTGTTGTTGAAAGTGTCACACTGGGCGTTATTAATTGATCAATTTGATTACACGATTGAACATCGGCCAGGTATGTCCATGCGTCATGTCGATGCATTAAGCAGAAACCCAGTTGAGATTTTATTAGTGCAGGAAGGCCGAGACAGTTTGATCGAGAAAATTAAAAAAGCGCAAAAAGAAGATCCTGAGTTGAAGAAAATAATTGAATCAGTTCAAGCTGGACAAAATGATGATTTTTCGATGTTAAAAAGAGGTGTATTGTATCGCGAGGTTGGTGGAGATGAACTCATGGTGATACCCAAAGCGATGCAGTATGACGTCATCAAGCAGGCTCATGAACAAGGACATTTTGGCTGGAATAGAGTCGAATTTATGTTGAAACGTGAGTATTGGTTTCCTAACATGAGACAAAAAATTCAGAAGGTGATTGAAAGTTGCGTGAAATGTATAGTTTTGGAGAAAAAGTATGGGAAAAGTGATGGATTGTTAAATCCCATTGAAAAGGGCACTGTTCCATTGGACACTTATCACATTGACTATTTGGGTCCAATGCCCTCCACGAAGAAGGCATACAATCATTTGTTTGTTGTGGTTGATGCTTTTACCAAGTTTTCATGGCTGTATCCAACGAAATCGACGACAGCAGAAGAAGCGATTGGCAGACTCAAATTACAGGCGGTGACTTTTGGAAATCCCAGGCGAATTGTTTCCGATCGAGGCACTGCGTTTACGGCTAACGCGTTCGATGAGTATTGCAAGGCAGAAAACATTGAACATGTTCTAATTACAACAGGTGTACCACGGGCGAATGGTCAGGTGGAGAGAATGAACCGCGTGATTATTCCAATTTTATCAAAGTTGTCAACAGACAATCCCATGGAATGGTGGAAACACGTTGGTCAGGTGCAACAATTTATGAACTCTACACTCAGCAGAAGTACGAAGAAAACACCTTTCGAATTATTAATTGGTGAAAAAATGAAGTTAGCTGATGATCAACAATTGAGACAATTGGTGGAAGATGAATTCATCAAGTTGTACGAAGAGAAACGCACAACTCTTCGTGATGAAGCGAGACAAAACATTTTGAAAATCCAAGAAGAAAATAAGAGGACATTCAACCGAAAGAGAAAACCGGCTGAGGGCTACGCAGTTGGTGATTTAGTCGCCATTCAACGTACACAGTTTGGAGGAGGACTCAAGCTGTACCCTAAGTTTTTGGGTCCGTACAAAATCGTTACGGTCATGCGCAATAATCGGTATGTAGTGGAAAAGGTTGGAGACCACGAGGGTCCCAATCGTACGAGCTCTGCAGCAGATTTTATGAAGCCTTGGGCTAAGACGATCAAGGATTACGACGAGTGGTTCACTGATGACGAGGATGATGCTGTTGAGGAAAATGGCAAAAAGTGAATCGTGGTATCGAGGTCGATACCAGTGCAGGATGGCAGGTTGTGGAATCAGTGAATTAGTGTGTATGTATGTTGAGGTCTGAAGAAAGAACCTATTGAAATGGTATGGAGAAGTGAAAAGTCATTGTGTCGCCAGATATTTAGAATAAGAGTTCATTATAGACTAAATATTAGAGACGATAAGTTTTCGAAGAATATTGCGTGGAAGAAAAAGGTTGTTTGTAGCGTATGCTCGAGTGAAGTGTGAAATGAAAAGTGTTTATGCTGTGTGACAGTTTTATTACGGTCTTGTTTAGTTTTGAGAGTTTTCTTGGGTGAATGAGGGTGGCCTGGATGACGAACAGTGAGGTCACTTTTTGGAACAAAGGGTGTATTGGTTGAGAATGAGTGGGAGAGAGAAAGAGCATTTTGAAATAGAGAAAGAAAAGAGTGTTTGCCCGAATGAGAGAACGAAGAGTAAGTCAGTTGTAATCGGACGGATGTCGCGTGAAGATGTAGAGCAGCTTAGCTCATTTGAAGATGTACTTTTACTAATTCGATTTTAACTCAAATATATGCTTATTATTCCATTAAAATAAATATCCTATGTCCTCATGATTATGATCCTACATCTTCATATGAGGATAAATTTCAAGAGACTTCTTATATCTTTGAATGCTTTAAATGAAAAAAAAATTTCTTGTTTCTAGACATATTTCCGACGAAAGATTTTTCCAAAAATTTGTTCTTAAATCGCTCATTATGAAGATAACTGCACACAATCTGTCGACAGTTGACACTTGGTTAAATATTAAATTATATTGACAAATTAATAATTTTAGGAAGGACGGGCAAGATGAATTTTTTAAATAAGACGATCAAAAACTAAGTGTTTCCAATCAAATTCGAGATGGAATTCGATAGAATTTGTTAGTGAATGCAATCATTTTTTTTGTTGATTTTTTCAAATAAATATTTCAATGTTTGAAAATAACTGCTATGATTTCCTCCAGACAATATACTTCAACTATATAGTTTAATGTTTTTTCCTTCGTTTTTTCGATGGGAATCGTGAGTCTTATTATCATCAAGTAATAAAGAAATGTCGGTGATCTTACTATCAGCGGATGAAGAATTGTAATCACCTATACTTGATATCTCCAAGGAGACCCAGAAAGTCAAAATGAGGATATGGAAAATTAGCAACTTTTGCTGGATATGACTGTTCATGATATGAGTGGAACCACGAACGAGAAGGTCGCAAATGGGAAAGGTATCGTTGATGTGTCTATGAATACAGTAGAAAAGGTAAGGAGAAAGCAAAATGTGTTGAAAATTTGAGTTTTTCCACCGCACTAATCTACTTCAGCTTAATCTTTACTACTTCTTCAGGAATTCCACGATATAAGCAACGCAGAAGTAGTATTCGGGAGTGATGATCAGCTGACCAATAAAAATCCCAAAACCGATGCAACAGAGACTGCTCTTTCCACGCGACCAGCCATCAGAGTAAGTAATCCACTTTCCCCCCCAATCCCCCCCTTCCAATACAGGAAATCATTATTTGTATCTCCCTAGAAATCTGATGTTCCCATTGAGAGAAGCAAGAAGAGACCTCGGTACCTCTCCCCAATTGAAGTCGATTTAACCCAAGTCGATCATCCTACCCAGAAACCCGGGATTCATCAAGTACACTCAGAAGAAGAACGTCCCATCGACTTGGGTGGAGAAAAAGAGAATCCAGAGTCGAATCAGTCAGAGCCCAGTTCTCTAAACTCTAATAATGCCCAAATAAAGTCCAACAATCTGCAACACCAAGAGTCTCTATCAGATTCATCACTCACTGTACCCGCAATCAAACCTTCAGGATCCGAGCTGGGAGTGAAGAGAGTGGATCATCCTACCCGGGAACCCCAGATTCATCAAGTACACTGAGAAGAAGAATGTCTCATCAACTTGAGGGGAGAAAAACAGAATCCAGAGTCAAATCAGTCAGAACCCAGTTCTTCAAACTCTAATAATACCCAAACAAAGTCCAACAATCTGCAAAACCAAGAGTACCCATCCGAGCTATCACTCACTGCACCCTCAATCAATGCTTCAGACTCCGAGCTTGGAACTCAGAGAGTGGTTGCGATCGATGAAGTGGCAAAACTGGGAAAAATTCAGAAACCGGGGAACCCAAGAGAAGCACTAAATGGTCGCAAAACCACAACGATCGGTTTACCTAGTAAGATGCCTGGAGGGATTCAAAAGAATCAGCAGAACCGTAGGAAACGAGGAATAGCTTTTACATCTAGGAATACTGAGACTAAAACACAGATGTTGGTAACGTGGTTGCTGGGCAAGTACGATGAGCACCGTAATTTCGAGGCTTCAACAATTCGAACGGATGAAGTTGATTACACCCACCTCGACGATTCATTCATCGACACCCCTCCCCCCTCCCCCTGTAGGAATTGAGGTTGTTGAGGGATGTAACAATTCACTAACAAATGTAATTAGTATTTAAATTACAGTTTAATCAAGACGTTCAGAAGATATATACAAAAGAGAAAGAATAATCAAAGTGATCTGATCGGAGGTCAGTGTTAGACTATACTGACTATCTTAAATCGCGTAAGACGGGAATTTGGATACGCATGACAATAGGTGCGAGCGAGAGGTATTTTATACTGGGCGCATGACAGAGCGCGATGATGTCACCGATGTCCAGTCGTCTCTCAGCGTTGTCGTATCCGCGCGTGTGTTACGCGTTAGTGTGTGTGTAGCGAGACGCTATACCCCCTCCCCGACGATCTTAAGCTGTTGGTGAAACTCATGGAACATGATGCCCAAAAGCAATTTTCACATCATCTTACCAAAAAACGCAACGCAGATGATTCCAAATGCTTCGTATGTGCTCATAGATCACATTCTTCGTGTCCTAGTGTCCTTATATGTGATGGCTGCTTAAAGTGGCATCATTTGATGTGTGTGGGCATGAAAAATTGCCCAGCAGGCAAATGTTATTGCAGCGAATGTTCAGCCACAACATAAAGGAATGTTCCACTTGAGATTCAGTAAACTCGACGGCACTTAACCTTTTTTTCTTTATTACACATTTTTAGTTACTTTCCTTTCATTATTGATGAGAGTTGTTTCTAATAAAAGATATGAATATTCTTATAATTCCATAATTTTATTTTTTTCTAACGACATTTCTGTCCACATTCAAACGAAAGAGAACAATCTTCCTCGCCACAGTAAGAACATTCCTGGTATCAGGCAGAAAATCCAAGGTAAAAACAAGGACAGTGAAAACGAATCTAGAAAAACACGCCGGGAAAAAACCTAATTGGCATGTGTTAACATGTTTGACCTTTTTGAAGACTCCCTCCTCTACTCTGTTTCCCTCATGTAGCCACTCCACTCGTCTCCTTCGTTTGGCTCTTTTGATGACTTTATTCGTCTCTCTCGTTTAACCCTGGTCGTCACCCCCCTGATCTTTAAAATTTTAAAGGCTCAAACCCATAATACAACTAGATCCGCGAGATAATTTCCCTACGCGATACTTACCACTAATCTCCCTTATATACCCTGTAGACATCACCATAGATCCACGGTAAAATCTCCCTTGCATCCACGGTAAAAAGTGGAAAAACTGCACGCCATTCACTCACCTTATATGCACGGGAAAAAAAATTACTATATATCCACGGTGAAAATCTTTCCTATATCCACGGTAAAGATGGGCCCGATGCACACCACTACTTACCTTACATCCATGGTAGAAATTACCGTATACCCACGGTAAAATATACCCTATATCCACGGTAAAATTTACCGTGGACCGTGTGAATAGACACTGCCAAAATTATTAATATTGTCGTCATGATATAAGAAATATATCAAAAATCTTCAGAAGTTTCAAATGAAAAGCGATGACGAGATCTTGGTTTGGCAGCTGGAGAGTAAGAGGACAAGCTGAAGTAATGGACGTTGAGATCGAGATCTAACAAGGGAGTAGGATTTATCTGCGGAGGTAGTCACTACTCTATATAGGGGTTTCGAATACCAGTGATTTTTCCGCACCGCATGTTCTTTTCTACTAGATAGAAAATTATTACTCTCATCAGTGCCCCCAATAATAAAAAAAGTTGATACACGAAAGCTGAAAAAAATTTTTTTTTCGCTTGAATTGCGTTCAAAAGAGTAAACTGCGACGCAAGTGGACGAGCTCGCCCCGGCACGTCCTACATAATTCAACCATTTTTCATACTAAGTTCGACACACGCAGGCGACACTCAGGCCCACCCACTGTCGCTCCGATAGACAAAGTTGCCCCGCTAGCCAAAATTTCCACTAGGGCATCAAAAAAATCCATCCATAAAATTTTTTAACTAATACTGCCGACGATTTCATGGCGGGTTCCCCTTTTCGAACTGGCGACTTATGTACTGTATAAAACTGACAAATGTGATATTCGAATTTTCTTAACAATTTTTTGTTTTGTTTTTCAAAGCCTATACGATATATGACTAGCACATGTGAAGTTTGAATTCACTCAAGAAATGGAAACATTTAGTTTTAAGAGACATGCAATAGGAAACCACCAAATGTAATGTTTAAATTTACTTGACAAGTATTTTTTGGTTCTTGAAGAATGTATGACATAAAACGGACAATATTTTTTTATGACTCATATTGAATAGTTCGAGGACTAGTTCAACGTCTTTTTGCTAAAATTGACCTTCTCAATTTCTCTGCATGGTCCTCTGGTATGAGAATATCTTCAGAAGTGTTGTCCCATGGAGCTTCGTACCACCTTTGGTACTCCATCAGTGCTCTCAATGTCTTTCTCTCAGATATTGTAGGTGTTGGTAAACTTTCTGAATCATCTTCCTGACCCTCGTCCAAATCTTCCTTGTTCTTATCAGGAAGTACCTGCTGCAGTACACCATCACTAACTTCTAACAGCTGCTCGTCCCTCAGAATCTTCCATCCAGGATCCCCTTTGTCATTCAGCTAGGCATTCAATCCTTCAGATGTAATATTTTCGGAACCCGCTGACGTGTTTCGTCATAAGCTGGAATATTTCTTCGGTACCATATAAATTTTTCCAGGAATTCTTCAGATTCACTTCTGTGACATGACGCCAAGCAAGAGCTATACCGGTACTCACATTGAGCAGGTACTATTTTTTGAAGAATTCCTTGTACTCAGTATCATTGTTCAGCAGTAAAACGTATTCTAACAGATATTTCTTATTTAATTACTTTTTTTTCGATAACCCCTTGATCCATGGGCCGTGTGAGTGCTGTGACATTAGGTGGCAAATAAAACACGGTGCAGAGTTCACTGAGAGCATTAAACTCTTCTGCTGGTGGATGAAGTGGTGCATTATCCAAGACGAAGATATTATAAGAGTCAGCCCCATGCTTTTTCTCCAGTTTTGGCAGAAACAGTTTGGTGTAGTATTCCACGAATGTCGGACGATCCATACATCTACTCTTCTGTCCTCTATAAAAAAGGGGGATCTGATCTGGATTCCTGAAGCATTGAGGCTTTTCCGAGTTACCAAGGAGCATCAAAGGAATCTTATGACTTCCACTGGCGTTTCCACAGAACATGACAGTCACTCGATCTTTAGGAATCTTCCGACCTGGTGCAGCTTGCTCCTCTTTAGAAACTAGGGTTTTGCGGGGGCGATGTCGTCGAAGCGAGTCCTGCTGCGTCTGCATTGTAGATATTGTCTCTATGATAATCATGCTCCCTTCCAGTTGTGTAACCAATCTTGCTTGAAAAGTTGGGGGACCATTGATCAATACATTCAGGATTCTCGTTTTTTCCTCTACAAGTGTCCCTGGCGGATCTGTCGATTGTAGAATCGAGTTGATCAGTATATCGATTCGTATGCGAGTGTAGTTCGATTCAGATCTCAGATTATTGATGGAATCGAAGATGACTCGACTCCATAGGAAGTCGATAGCTAGTGAATTTCGAATGACAAAAATTTATTGCACCAAAACTAGAACAACTCATGGGGTGGTCGATTATGAAAGACTCCTTACGGTCGGACCAGGATCAACTTGAAGAAAGTCGATTGTGACTCGATTGCCCGCATATTATTCACATCAATCGACCCACAATCGACCAGTTGTTGAGTCGTTTCATATAAGTGAATAATATGAAATCAATCGAGTAATAATCGACTCAAGGATCCGTCGATTCGCCCACTGGAATTATGAAAACTATTATGAAATGACTAAACAACTAGTCGATTGTGGGTCGATTAACTTGAATAATGAGGACAATCGAGTCACAATCGACCCAATGATCAGTCGATTCTCTCACTGAAATTATAAAAACTATTATGAAACGACTAAACAACTGGTCGATTGTGGGTCGATTGACTTGAATAATGAGGACAATCGAGTCACAATCGAGTCTTTCATAATCGACCACCCCATGAGTTGTTCATGTTTTGGTGCAATAAATTTTTGTTATTCGAAACTCACAAGCTGTCGACTTCCTATGAAGTCGATTCATCTTCGATTCCATCAATAATCTGAGATCTGAATCGAACTACACTCGCATACGAATCTATATACTGATCAACTCGATTCTACAATCGAGAGTTGATCGAATCTCAATCGCGAGATCCGCCAGGGAACTGTGTGGCGATGCAATTTGAGATGTGACGTCAAACGCACCCCTCACAGATTCGTCATGCGCAACAACTGTGGAAATGTGTCGAAGAGGGATGTAAGTGCTGGACTCATCAGGAATGGTCATGTGCCTGAATGTTCGATTCATATCTTCGAGAACTTCAGGAGGAGAGCCTACATTTATCAATCTAGCGCCGGACGGCATATTCGGCGAGCTGCTGAGCACTTCTAGACGAAGCGCAATATTGTCATTTAATCACTATAATACAACGCAATACCAATAGCTTGTAGACACTCTTTAAAACTAGAATCTTGTGTTTTGCACGTACTCTATACGTACTCTATACGTTCTTGGGTACCTATTATAATCTATGTGTAAGATATATAATCCATCTAATAGGGAACGGTTTATGTTTGAACGATGAGTCCCGTAAGATAGCTCAAGAAATATTGCACGGATTAGAGCACGTTATAGTTTTAAGTTCGTATCGTTAAAACTTCAATGGTTCTCAATTCATAATTTTAGGTGCTTCTCACTAGAAAGCGAATTTCAAAACCTAATGAAAAAAATTGAAATTTAAACGTAAAGATGAAAATTGAATTTCTTTTAGAAAATTAATTCGGAATACGTTATATTTTTCTGATTTTTGATTATTATTCTTTTCAAAAAAACATCATAATTTACCAATACATGTGATCGGTTCCGACAATAACATATTCAACACATTTAACATTTTCCATTGAATTTTCTTCTCATTTCATCTGGATTCCTTTCTGAATATGAATAGACAATAATTACTTACTACTAATGTTTTATTCGAAAACCTTGAGCAAACGACATGAATTTATTATTTCACAATGCAAAAGTCCCCAACCCAAAAAACTTCCATGCTTAATCCTTTCATTTTCACGCCAACTCGTGCAGGATGTTGCGGCTCGTTGAGCGTCACTGTTGTTATACTCCAGAAGGGTGTATCGAATGGGCTCGTGCACCGTGGGGGCGTGAGGAAGGGTTAGGGAGAACCAGAACATGGAGAAAATATCAGGGGATTTCTCTCACGGGTGGTGAGACTTACAGACGATAATAAACCAGAGTGCAATAAAATATAGTCGTAAGCAGAGCCCAAAGGCGATGACTTGTTTAGATCCCGTGTAGTGGGGAAGAGACGCTTCATTACCGAGTCCAAAGTTCATTGCTAACCCCTTAGGTAACGTTGGGGTGGAAATTCATCCCAAAACTCCACGGAGAATTAACTAGGAGGAATTGAGGAGTTGAGCAGCTTGGAATTCCCATTCAATCATTCAAGAATTTGTTAGTTGATTTCTTCATCATTTGTCTTTTATTCTTCGTCATCAAAAGATATTGATGATAGCGTGGAATTGCTCGTTGTCTTTTAGAAATGTCCGACTTTTTCCCACGATGAACAATAAATGAACAGTGACAGTGAAATTGCTAGAATTTCTGCTTGACCGCGCGTAGTATGCATAGATGATACAGCGCTCAAGAACTAGAGAGTATTATGAACAATAGAGGATTACAGCCTTAATAAGATGATCTATTGGTATTGCTTCATATTATAGTGCCTAAACCGTGTTAAGCTTGTTCTAAAAGTGCTCTGCAGTTCGTCGAATTTGCCATCCGACGCTATTTTCTGAAAAGTTATCTTTGGAATCTCTTTTGCAAGGAAAGTGTCAGTGTGATCCTAGGTGAAATTTGAATTTGAAAAAAAAACCTCATTAGAATGATTCGATAAGTGTTGAAAAACAGCGTTGAAATATTTGGGAGATAACGAGCTATTCAATCTTTGCGTTGCTTTTCACGTGTGTAAGAGCCAGTTCGATAAGTGTAATTTGTCGTCTTGATCAAGGTTCGTTTCTCCCTCAATCGTTGCTCGTAGTCGATGTCGTAAATTCTTTCCAAATCTTTGGTTGCAATTCCACCAATCCAACATTTTCTCGCAAGATCCCAAGACACCACTTCATCAAAATCATCCAATGTGTAGTTTAAATCTGTTCCTGACATTTCTTCAACATCCACTCACCCTCACTTTTATCTTGTTTTTCATACCATCTTCTTACGCCTTTCGCTTACAAGTGAAAGAGCAGCACAATAAAATACCATGCTGCAATCGAATTTGGCATTGAACTCCTCCTGGATTTTTAGAAAATTTTTCCAAAGTTCTATTGGACCACTATTCTAATCTATATATTGTGAGGTATTAGTCCAATCACGCATGCGGGTTTCATGCGTGTGGTCCTTCTAAAACTATAACATTTAATAACCAAAAAAAATTAATCATCTAACAATGACCACGTAAACTCAATCATTTTTTTTTAATCGTTATTTTACATCGCTTCGACCCGGTTAGGGTATACTGCGATGATGATAAAGATATTGAATGCTTAGATCGCACCATTCTACCCGGCCGGGATTTGAACTCGGAACCTTTCGCATGTGAGGCAACAAACTTACCCACTGCGCCAAGCCACCGGGCGTCAAACTCAATAATAAAAGATCCAACATATTCCCTAATATAATGAATAATTTAATATAAGAAATATCTGAAACGAAATGACGTGGATGACGTAAGGGACGCGAGGATCATCCGAATGCGAAGGTTACCTGAGAACCACGCGACAAAAGACAATAAATTTCCAAAAATCAATGAATGAATTGAACGAACCAATAATGTTCAATAATGAACAATACAGAAAATAGGCCAAAGGCCACTGAGTGCCGCGCCTGCAAGGCAAAGGCTCGAATTCTAACAACTCAAATGGTGCCAAAATAGCCTCTGGAGAAACGACTATTTTGACCACGCGAATACCCACAAGGATAATTACGCTCACCGCTTAACACGCGAGAAAATCCAGGATAAACTCGTCTGGACCCTCAGTACGGCAGCGAAATCAGGAGATGGCTGGAAAATCCAGACAAACACCAAAGATTAATTCACAATATTTACAGAAGCTCAAAGAGCGAAAAAAAACTTTATTTGCGCAGTGCGACTTCTCGGTGCTAAACCCCAGCGGAGAGTGTCTCGTTGGGACAATACATTACCCCGAGGTACCTCGAAATTCCCGATCAAATTCGCATTCAAATTGTGAACATTCATTCTATAATATTTCAAAAATTATCGGTCCCAAAACACTAGGACTTACGCCTCGCGATCGGAGGAATTGATCCGCGGTGAACGGCGCAGGAGCCAACATAATCCGTCGCTCCCTCGATGCTGCAGCATGAGTTTTTTATGTGGTGGCCTTGCGCCACAGAAACACGGTGGAGTCGTGTGGGCCACACGTAGAGGCGTGAGTTGCCTGCTGGCGTGCGTCTCCCGCATGTACGGTGGTATGAGTACCCCAGGCTCTGTGTGCGCGTCTTCGTAGGTGACTTCGTAGCTCCTTCCCCTACCATTTCGTCCACTCCGATTTGCCAGACGGGTGCTGACTTCCAAGTCAATGTCAACGAGCTCATTTCTGCGAAGACTTACAGACTCCTGGGCAAGACTAGATCTGTCCTAAGACAATCTGGTTTTCATTTCATCTGGACCAGAAACGAGGTTGTTTATGCCAAGTATAAGGAGAGAGACTTGGTCGACACGATCAACTCCCACGCCGACATCGACAGAGTAGCGAGCCCCCATCTAGCTACATCTACTTGACTGCCAGCACCTGAAATCTGCTCCTCAAGTCAACTGGTTTCGCGACAGGTCTCTTCTTCTCCTTCGCCTCAATCATCTTCAGTCAAGCCCTCTGAGAGTTCTACTTCAGCTACTGCCACCACTAATCAACTTCATGCTTGCTGTCTGAATGTAAATTCTCTTCATCGTCGTCTCGATACCATTAAAAGCTTTCTTAGTTCTCAATCTCTGGTTTATCATATCATTGTGGTCACTGAAACTTGGTTATCACCAGCCATCCCTAGCTCCATCCTCAATATTCCTAGCTATAGCTTATTAAGACGTGATCGCAATGAACATGGTAGCGTGGGCATCTACTATCATGCTTCTGTCCAAGCAACAGTTATCTCTGCCTCCACTTCTGTCTGGAAAGGCAAGCCTGGGAATGTTGAGTATCTCTTCTGTGAGATCCAACCTGTGGGCACTTCTCCAGTCTTCGTCGGAGCCATTTACCGCCCACCCCATGCTCCTTTTCATGTTCCTGACAACTTTACTGAGCTCTTGACGACGGCTCTGGACGGCTACAGTCATAAGGTGATTATGGGAGACTTCAATGCTAATCAACTGGCGGAGAATAATGCTGATGCTTTATATGTACGTTCGATGATGAGTGATCTTTCGTTGAAGTTGGTGAATCATGGTGTCACTCACTCAGCCCTCACATCCTCTACGTGGTTGGATCTCTGCCTTACTGATGATTGCGACACCATCACTGGATGGTATACATCAGATTGTCCGATGGCTGCTAGACACCACCTCATCTCTGCTTCCATCGCTATTGTTGGGTGCAAGCCTCGTACTACGTTCATTTCATCTCGCCAACTATCGCGGCTCCTGAGTGCTGATGTTGTTGGTCATTTCCAGAGGACTCTCCAATGCCATCCTCCCCCTGCATTTTCAAATCCTGATGATCAAGCAGGGAGCTTTACTGACACCTTCCTCGAGTTAGTCAACACTCATTCCCTGCTGTGCGAGATACTTGTGAATTCGGCAAAGACGGCTCCGTGGCTTGACGATAATCTGCGACATTCTTACCACCACGTGCAGTACCTCTATAGAAGGTTGAAGCGGCGCAGAATTCACCAGCGATTGCTTGAGTTCCATTTAGCCAGAAGTTTCCACCACTCCAAGCTAACCGAGGCTCATACCAGCTACTATTATTCGCGGCTATCCGGACTACAGGGTGCAGCACTGTGGAAGGAGCTTCGCAATCTTGCCTTAACGCCTGGCTCGTGCTCCAAACCTATCATTTCAGCAGATGTTCTCAACTTTCACTTTGCAGCAGTCTCCACGGTGTCGCCTGACGTTCAGCCTGCTTCCAGCATGGCCCAGCCTGTTCACAAATTGCCGTTGCCTCCAGTAGGGAGCAACTCTTCTCCTCCTGACTTGTCGTTTACCTTCTCCCACGTGAGTTGGCTTAACATGGAATCTGATGGAATCTCCAGACAGATGGTGTTGCATACCCTCCCAGCCTTGTCAGAGAGTCTTCTTGTCATCATGAACTGGTCGCTTCAGGACTGTGTCTTTCCTGCTATCTGTAAGAGAGCTATTATCATTCCTGTGTGCAAAGTTAGCTCTCCGAAGTCTCCTTCTGACTATCGACCAATTGCACTTCTACATTTTTTGGCGAAAGTCCTGGAGAAGTTGGTATTTAACCAACTGTCTTCTTACCTGCAGTAATGCAATCTACTGGATCCTCGGCAGTGTGGCTTCAGACCTGGCCACAGCACGCAGACGGCCTTGTTGAGACTTGTGAATGATGTCAGGCGGAATGCCCACGATGGCAAAGTCACCATCTTGGTCCTTTTCGACTTCTCTAAAGCATTTGACACTGTCTCTCACTCCCTGCTGCTGAGCAAGTTGGCTGGACTAGGACTTTCTGCTGGTGCCGTTGCTTGGTTTCGTTCTTACTTCAGTGGTCAATCTCAAGCTGTCAAAGGAGAACATGGGCTCTCGTCTTTCCTGGAGTCCAATGCTGGAGTACCTCAAGGATCCATTCTTGGTCCCCTGCTGTTCTCTCTCTTCATCAACGACATCGGTAGTAGTGTGATTGAAGCTCGGCACCTCCTCTACGCTGATGATCTCCAGATTTATATTGGTTGTGACCCTTCTGAACTACACACCTACATCCAGCGGCTCAATACTGACATATGCAGAATCCAGGATTGGGCCATTCCAAACTGTCTTCAACTCAATGTTAATAAAACCAAAGCAATGATCCTGGGAGCGCGACGCTTCATTAATGCAATTGACGTCTCTTCATTGCCTCCTCTTGGTTGTGCAGATGCTGCCATTGAGTTCGTTAGTACTGTGAGGAACCTGGACATCATCATTGACAGCAAACTGACTTTTGAGAACCATTTACACCATGTGACCTCCAAGATCAATTCAGCGTTCTATCAGCTGTACAGCCTGAGGAACTATACTGATGTCCCGCTGCGAAAGTTGCTGGTCAATGCTCTCATCTTTCTACATATCTTTTACTGCTTGGCAGTGCTCCAAGGGGTGGGGACGGTACTTCACCTCCAGCTCCAGCGTCTAATCAATGATGCTGTTCGTTACGTCTCTGGTCTACCTCATGATGCGCCGATTTCTGCTGCCAGGCGGGACCTTGGCTGGATAACGATATCAGGCTACAGGACATCTACCATCGCCTCTGTCATGTACCAAGTACTGCGGTCTGGTAATCCAACATACCTTGCTGATCTCTTTATAACTTATAGTTCTGCCAGACCGCGTCGTCATGTCCTAGCTCAGCAGGCCTTGATTGTCCTTTGCTTCCGGACCAATACGTACAGGGCTGCACTTGCTGTCGCTGGTCCTGAGATCTGGAACAGTATCCCTCCTCACATAAGGGAGATGCCCACGTCAGCTTCCTTCAAGCGTGAATTGCGGAGTTGAGTGCGTGCTCAAAAAGGACTCCATTGACTCCACTGCTACCTGATAGTGCTATCTGTCACCTGTACTTTTCTACTTCTTGAGCTTATTTCCTTTCTATCTGTTTTACTTTTTCTCTCTAATCTTGCCGAATATCTATGCTTTGTTCTCATACCCTGTATCTATTATACATCTCATCTCCATGTAATTATTTTGTTCAATTTTCTAAACAAGAAACATCATATCTTATCTTATCTTATCCTCGATGCTCCGCTCCACTCCCTGGTCGCGAAGTTCACACGTAACCCGCGGTGAACGCGATAGCGTTTGAATTGAGAGAAATGAAAAAAGTAAAGAGTAAATACACGAAAATTGATCTGAAAATGTGGCCTAGGGTGATCCGACTCCTCGCCGGTGTTTATACACTTAAAAAAATGCAACTGTCCACTTGTTTTAATATCAATGAAAAAGATAGAAACTTTAGCAATCTCACATAGTGCAGTTATCCCGGCGATGAAGTGACAATGACAATCGTGTTGTTGGCTTTGTAGATTATAAATTTTGATCACTTTTGGATCTGATTCTAATGCTTGTTTGAATCTGTGCCTGATCAGACTGTTAGGATCCAGTGTACGCTCAACACCGTCTGGTCACTACCTGATCCAAACTCGATCCGAATGTCAGGATCCAGTCTATCTTACCAGTGCCTGATCAATTTTTCAGGACCGGTCTTCACCATTCCTAAATTAGCTGACACGCAATGAAAACAAGATGTGGAATTGTCTTGAAGTCGAATTTTTATTTAGTCATGTGTGTTTCCGATGAAAGAATTAGTTTTTATATTTTAACTATCGCCAAAAAATGGAGAATAATAAAATTGCATAGTAAATAACAAAAATAACCGACTTTGAATGAATGTCGATAGAACTCTTCATAGAAATTGAAAAATTAAATTTAATAAATAGATTTCAGAGTTCCGGGAGTTCTAGATTGGACCTTGGGGTTCTGCGTAGATGTATTAAAGTAAAAACAAACTACAAAAAAGTAAAAAAATTAACATAAAGAGTATAAAGCTTTCATGATTTTGTTGGAAAGAACTTCTAATCTAGAAAATGGCGAAAATCTGGAGCATCTAAAATACCGTTGCCTCTCTTAGAAACCTGTCTTAATTAGTGTCGACTTTGTCAAGCATGATTCATTCACTGTGTACTCTTGGAGGATCGTAACAATACTAATGTATGAATTCTCTCACTATCACTGTGCAAATATGACGAATGTACTCTGTATAGTTCAGTAAGAACCCCGAAAGGAAGGATTCTATCACGGACAATTCGAAATTTGGGATATGCGTAGTTGTTTGAGGTACTGTGAATTCTAACCAGAGCGGAAAGGATTCAGAATTTCAAAAAAGGCTCACATCCAATAAGTTAGATCACCAACTAATCAAGAGTTTTCTACCATACCTTATCAGGGTTGAGGTCAGATTTTCGGGATCCGAACTGAACCAAGATTGTTAAGTCTAATTTTACTAGCGTTGACTGTTCAGGATAAGATCAGAAGTCACTAAGCCATACCGGATCCAGACAACCCGTTTAGAAACTGACTAGGTTCGTACCCGAAAGATCTGATCAGGAAACCCTGACCAGTATTGCATCTAATACTGATTTAGATTCAGATAGCATCAGCGAAATTACCACTCGGGATCAACATCATATCCAACCTATTGACTCGAATCATGACTATTATTGGAATGTATGATTTCCGAATAGAGATGAAATTAGTCATTGAAAATTTATAATTATCCTTTTCTCATATTGACAGAACAAAGTTGAAGATATTCTTATGAAATTGAGGTAATTAAAAAAATCGATGTATGGGGTGAAAATTTATTCTAATACAACTTGTTACACGCTTTGAAGAGATCAGATATTACGATTCACATTCACGCACGTTATGTAGCGCACAATCGAGACCCACTACTTTTCTTCTCGCGTCTCTTGTCACGTAGACCACTAGTAATGACCTAGGGTCCCTATGACCGCCATTTTCCTCACTGACCGAAATCTGACTTTGCACTTACGCCGTGATGGAAAAAGACGTCCTGACCACGGGAGTTTAAATAAAGGACCCGTCCCCACGTAGTTACCACTCTCGCCTTTGGCTCGGGTGATAATTCTGCGCGTGGGCACGACTCCTCTATTTTCTTTCCCTAGGTAGGGGATATACTATTTTTGAAGATGAGAAAGGGCAAGCATCACTCATCTTCTCATATGAGCATCAGCACCAAAGTGATATTCATGATTCAATTATTATATTTGGAAAATAAAAATTGCAATTACTTCCGCTCAGTTTTCGTCAAGATTATCAATTGATTTATATGTAAAAATATGTAGGATGGGAAATTAAAGGAGAAAATGAAAGCAGTGAAGCCAAAGAAAGAAGAGGAGAGTCAAACCAGCAGACCGAGTCGTGGAGCAAAGTTAACGAAGAAGAGCCTTACTGCAGTCATGGAACCAATGGGATACTCACGATTCGTACATTAAAAGAAAAGTTACTATAGACATTCGATATTTTTACAAGGAGTTGGTGGATGGGCCTTCGTTTTCAGGAAAGATAGGTAATAAAACCTTCCATGGTTCCATTGAATAAAAGTGAAACAACAAATAGAGTAGAAAATTATCAGTCTATTTGTATATCTCATTTATGAATTTCATCAGAAAATCAAGAACTCAACTACTTCACGAGCAAAATCAGCGAAATTCAACTGAAGATGATTGCCATGGTATCACCAAGAAATTCATATCCTTAACTATTGACGAATTTGCCTGTCACCCCCGCTTCCTCCTCAATTCCCTTCTCGCCAGCAATTCTTACGAACCCATGAAAAACATCAATTAATAGTCATACCGTCGACAACGAAAAATGATCTATCTAGCAAGTTCCAGCAAATGCACTTACGGTGAGACAACGTGATAGTGACTTTTTCGTCATCAAGTGAAATTTTCGTAAGGAATACCACAAGAGCTTCAAAATTATCAGGAATTTTTCGATAGGTTTGTTACAAACAAACGAAGGAATCATGTTTTTCAAGGTAAAAAATCACGAGTGCTGAGCACAAGTGATTTTTCCTGAAAAACTTGACAAGTTTGTTTGTATGTAGGGAACCTTGAGGAGAATACTTGATTAATTTTGAAGCTCGAGTGGTATTTGGGAGAGAATTTTCCATCCCAATTTCGGCCAAGAGAATTGCACTATGAGATAAAATCCATCTGTCAGTTTTAATAAGGGACTCACTTAACCAGGACATCTTTTGTTTTAATAATTATATATATATATAATTCGTGAAACCCAAACCCAAACCTGTGATGATTCCTCGGGTCGCCAAGTAGACCCTTCTGCTTCCGGCTGGCTCGTGCGATTAGAGCTTATGGGGAGTCCGCTCAAAATTTGGGAAAAGTCGATAAATGACCACTCCTATTTACTTAATAAAATGGATAATATAATGTGAATAACGTTTAATGCCTACAAGACAATGATGAAAAAGGGTTGAGTGTACGCGTGATTAAAAGTTCGGAAAGCTCTTTGAGGGAGGATCGACTGTCCTGTTTCGCTTCTAACCGTGCTCTGCCTTCGTTTTGGGGCTGCAACTCGCCACTAACCCAAAAATGCAAATTAAGCGTTCTCACGGTTGTTAGAAACTAAGAGACTCATGCTGCTGTGGTCGACAGTTCCCAATATAGTCAAACAGTTTCTGGACGGAAACTGGACGCAAGTGTCACCGAGAGACTGCTTAGGTAAGGTAGTCCATGCTTATGAAACTGAAATTCTTTCAGTTTCGCGAACGGAAATAATATATGAAATATTATTTGTTCAAGAGAAAAATATTCAATGCATAGACTGGATCCATACGCCATATGACTATATAAAATAACAGTCGAATAGTGCAATTCTATTAGCTGAAATTTGGATGGGAAAAATTCTCTATTATATTTAACGAAAAAAAAATTGCCTGTTCATTTTTCCATGCACACTTCCTACGATAACCACAACTACACTTTTATCTTTGTCACTTCAACACTTCAAATTATGATCATCATTGTGATAATTTTTTTATTGTTATAATTATCATCAGAATTATTTATTATTGAATCAATTTACCGATTAAACTATAGTTAAATTACATAATATCTCTGTGAACTGAATAATACAACGATCAAGTAGAAAAAACCGAAGCGGAATTAACATGTACGATTTGAAGGTAAGATTTTACTAATTGGGCGGTAGACCACTGGTTAGGACGTCGGATTAATAATCGTGAGGTCCTGGGTTTGAACCCACATCAGGGTAATATTTAAATAAACAAAATCGATCTTTTAGCAATGATTTCGTTAGGGTTTGGAAGGTAGGAGGCAATTCATGGTAAAAATCATCTTTAAAAGTATTGATTATTTTGTTTTTATTATGATTGATGATTGTCATGGATAGTTTGGCAGTCAACCATACGTCAGTCGCATGCCGGTATTGATTTTTTATTCCTCCTTGAACCTGTCACGAATGAGCTGGAGTTATATTGAGTTACTTGTAATTCAATCACTCATATCATATTCACGCAAATGAATACTGATTGATTGAGCCTGGCCAACCGCTAGCAACCAACACTGGGCCGAGATCCGCGCCTAGACTTGGCCCCATGTTATCATCCTATTTTTCAACCGAATTTGGTGCGGTCCCGGATGAGAAACGGCCCCCGAACTCCGACAGTCTGGCCGCCGTGCATGGACCGAGCCCAGCCAGTAGGTTTTTTTGCAACCTAGGGTTACTCAACTTTCTTTTTAATCCTCTACTAGTCATCACATTTTTTTGTTCACAGGGAATTATGCTGCCATAAGTTCACTTACAATCTCAGGAACCACTGATTTAGCATATTATATTCTTCAGCTACCATCTTCTTTTTTTTGTACCCTTCGGCTCTATGCACGCGGGGGCCGGACTTTAGAATTGCCACCGACACAATGGACACCAAGTTGGCGGTCTGACCTCTGACCTCTCCGCCACACAGTATCCACTCTTACCTCATCTCTACTGCACATTGCTATACACTAGCATTCACATACGTGCAATTGTGTATTCGAACTCCAGTTCCGTCCACGAAAGATCCGTTCGATTGTGTGCTAATGTCGGGTTATATGCTTCTCTGTTGTCTGTACTCGTATGCCCCAAGTTTCCTTCTTTTATTTGTCGGCGCGGGGGAATGGCGACATATTTTATTTCTGTATTTTTCGGAGATTTGCAAGATTTACTGTGTGTCAGCATTGCATGAGTATTGCATATTTTTTATTTCATAAATGAATATAAAGAAAGAATCCCTGCAAAATTACCAGACTCGCACTATGAATTGGATTTAAATGGCTCTGCTAGACAAAATTTATGGCGATGAAAAATTAGTGTCCTTCCAGGGTTGTTTCCACCGAATTGAATATTTTTTAATAAACATCTCAGTAAAATTTCGGGTGCCGCACAGAATAATGAGAAGGATTTTCACATTGTACATGCAATCTAAAAAAATTTACTATAGAATTTTTGTCAGAAGGAAATTGAATATTCTCCGCTATACGGCATCGCAATTTTTATTTGAATGTGCAGATAATTATTAGGAATTCAGTTCGCATAACGATCTTCACTTTTTGACTCATGACCGATGTCTTCCTTCATGAGTCAGTACTATATCTCCAAATGCTATTACAAATTGAAATTTACCAATGCTTCTATTATAATAGATAACAAATGGGATTCTTTTGAACCACTTTTAAGAATTAATTAACACCCAATAATAGTTTTTTTTACAATAATCAAGTAGCGCATCCGGACTAAAGGAACCACACGACGGTTGAGAATTATCAAGGCTGACGATGGGAAGAAGCTTATATGAACCCTGAGTTTGCGAGGCACAATGGTTCAGGCATCAGCCACTCCAATTCTCATTGTCGATATTAGACTGAAATGATGGTAATTCACAACCTCATCTACGAGGCTTAGTTCAGGCCTAGTCGGGGCCTTGAGTACTAAGGCTGAGTGCGTCAAGGCTCGTCCGGGGCTTTACGAGTCCTCAAGAATAAAGCCTACTTTTAATTATTTTCCGTAATTCTTGGAATGATGATCATCAATTAATGATGGTGAAAAAGTTGTTATTCCTTGCCAAAAATAGTTATAAATATCCGTCACATCATCCAAGGTAAGCCCAAATCAAGCTTGCGGCAGCCCTTTAAGCACGATGTTATATAATTATAGTTATCCTCCTGTGTAATTAATTGAATAATGGATTTTGAACTCATTAATACATCGGATCTATCGGAGCAATTTTTCGAATGTTCAATTTCATTGTATTTCAATTACAGGTATGCAGATAATGATTCAGTACAAATAATTGATAAAAAATAATAATGATAATGATTGTTTTTAATCTATTGCTAATTAATCAATCATTATGATTGACGCTTATCGGGTCATCGACCGTTACTGACGTTCCTAGCCCAGTCGTTTTTATGGAATTCTTGAAATCAACAGAAAGGCTGATGAAAGAATCAGTAATCATTCAAAGAAAAGCTTATAAATAATAATATAATCAATTAGAAAGAAGCGCGATTGACCCCTTAAAATTGATTAATTCAGGGCTTGGATTAGAAATTAACCCTCAATCAGGTTGTCATTTTGGGGCTGAATGGAGGCTGATTCAAGGTTGGGCTCCAGCCCTGATTGAGCCTTGGTTCAAGCCTTGATGAACCTTGTTTCCACCGCTAATTCCTACCTGGGTGGTCTCTCACCATGCCCAAACGACGCGGTCCCATATGTCTCTGCCAGCTAACCCTTGCCTAGTCCATCCATATGCTCTTCTCCCCTATACCCCTTTTGGTTCCTTAAACACAGTCACGTTCCCTCTACCTCCCTCCACAATGTACCTATTGTCTTTGCCGCGTGTATTATACACACTTCCATTATATGCACATGGGTACGTCCAACGGTTGAACGCAAAGTCATGGGCAACTCGATCGTGTTTTCTGGGATGCTCTTCATTTTTAGAGAGTGCGTAGTATTGTTGGTTGGGGCGGAGAGAATACGCACAACATGTCAATATTATGAGAATTAACGTATTAGTTTTCCTTCCTCTCAGCATTTTTCCTTCACTTCAGTTACGCTGTTCATTAGCGCAGAAATACGGCCATGAAGCGTTCAATATTTTTATTAATAATTAAATATCCATTGCACTAGTAGCAAATGTCCATAACCATTAGTTTGTAGGATCAATTAAGTTGTGACGACACGGGTCGTCAACCCGTAATTGATTTTTTGTTTGTAAAATTTGTTTATTTTCATTTTTAAATGAAAACTGAGACCTTCTTCCAAGGAAAAATTGTTAAAAATTAGCCTCTAGGAGACTTCTCTCATCCATGAGAATCGAGAAAGGAAATACTCCAAACCTTTTCCAATTCTAATATCATTTGTTATCTCCGACGGTCATAACTCCACAAGAACAGGTTAAGTCGAGAAGAGGAGATCCTGAGAAAAATCTCTTGGGACCAAACAACATCCAGACCATCCCGTTCAGGCCATTGGAAAGGAGGATTGGACGATGGCGTCCCTCTACGAAGCCCGTGCTTTTCAAATGGAAGCAGAAGATGTCTTCAACCGAGGATCCATTGCCATCAACCACCGAACATCTATGATCCAGGGTACCCTGACGCAAGGAACGACCGGAGGGGGAAGCTCCCCCTCGTCTGACGAGCAAAACCTACAGGAGGGATACTCAGCGAGGGATACTCGAATGTGAATAATATTCCAACGTTGGGGATAATTCACGACATTTAATCTAAAATAATTTAAAAATATCGAGAATATTGATTTATATCCATTTAGGAGTTTTTGATAAATAATTTTCATGTAAATTTGTTACGTAGAATATTCTAGCGTTTAATACTTCTGTTAAAACTTCGATATCCAATCAAATTCCGTGTCTTATGAATTTAGGGGGAGGTTCCTCCCCCAAAACAAGATCAAGCAGGCATATCGGCGAGATGTAGTCGCAAAATAGTACTGTCCGCCGGATTGGCATTTATTTCGTTTATTTTGAGTTAAATTTAGTATTTTAAATTATGGAGGTTGCTGTCTATCCTGGGGCAGGTGATTTCTCACTAATTGACAGGTAGGCAGAGCCGAATTGTTATCAATTTTGAGTAAAATTGTAAGATTGTAGCCTTTGTCTTGGCTATTCTTGAGAAAGCGTCCAAGATGGCGTCTTTTCTAATTTTTCATTATATTTTCTTGAGTTGAGGCAGTTGTGATCAACTTCTCTTATATTTTTCGATTTTTGATGATTACTTTTGGTAAATTTGAATACAATATTGAAGTTCAATAGTTCTGATTAATTTTTGTGTTAAATTAAAATGTGATAAATTGAATTCATTATATTTCGTGGTCACGTATTTACCCTTGTGACATCCGTCGAAAAATGCATTATAATCCATTTTTCCTAAATAATTTTCTCTATGGAATAACCATTATTTCATAATTTTTATGAATGCATATCTGTAAAGAGAGTCAAATGCGAAGATCCCAAAGGTTCCTTGTAGGAATAGAGAAGGTGGAATAATAGACTAGAAAGGGTAACTCAATCAAATGTAGAGACGACACCCATAAAAATTATCCATGTAGAATTAAATCACGAATGAATGAATTAATATTTTCTTGTTTTAAAATTGTGAAAACTATCAATTTAACAAATTAGGAAGGCATGAGATGTCTGTGATTCTCATTACCGGTTGCGTATCGAAGGAAAAAGTTGGGTTTTTGCTTGTAGTCAGTCGGTCTCAAAGCAATGTACTTCTTTAGAATCTCATAAAAGGGCCCAGTAAGAGAGAACGGTCGAGTGGAGCCATTTTTGGTCTTTACCAATTTGACATTGAGGCATGTCTGGTGATCCTCAATGTGTTGAGGAGTCAACTTATAAAGCTCCAGTTGTCTGCAAAACCCGTGTATACCCAGGATGCATGCGACCTATAAAAATTAAAACCGATTAGAGATTTCGTGAACCATGAATTCTCTAGCGAAGTGGTAACACGAGATAAGTGTATTTTTCCCATCTTCGTAAAACTCAGATTGTTTCAGTAAGGAGTAATTTTAGGAGATAAAGTCATAATATCATTTTTCTAGCTGATTATTTTTCCAACGAAAAATTGTTATGATATTTTTTTCCCAAATCATTCTTTGCTGAGATAATACGAGTTTTAAGAAAATATGGAGAATGCTCTTACCTCGTTTTATCACTTCGCTGCAGAATTTTACATGCACGTGCAAAAAAAATAGTAAAAAGTCCTAGAATTTATCACAAAATTCCATCTAATTGCCGTATAAGTTGTTATTAATTTTTTTTTAATTACAAAATTAGGGCTGAAAAAACCGATATATTTTCCATAGAAAATATATCAATATAAGAGCTTGTAGAAGGGAGAATGGAGTAAAATGCACATCTATAAATGAAAGTTTTATTTTTGATTTTTAAAATTTTTCTGTTTCAATAAATATAAATAGATGAGTAAAATATTTGACAATTAGGGAATTGATAGGCTGACAAATAGGACTCCATAGTAATGCAAAAATATAAATAATACAAATATTCACTAATGATTTATTATATCTGCGAATGGGGTTTGCAAATTTTATTTGAGGTTAGTTAGAATTTATTCAAAAAAACAAGAATTACCTTCACTGCTAGCCAGTCTTTATCAGGTGCTATCTCCAAGAATCTGGCTAGCTCCTCCTCGGTGAATATTTTGGCCTTCTTCTTAATATGATCCGACTGTTTCGTATTGGCGGACAAAAAACTCGAAAGAGTGTGAAAGTTGCTGATATCAATTTTGTCATAGGCAAGCAGAGTAGATTTCAACATGGAATAAATGGCCCACAATGATGATGGTGCCATGCCAGGTTTATCCTTTTGACATGGGTCGATTCCATTGGGCCTTCTTAACAGATTGAAATACCCCAATAGCACTGTCTCGTTAACCGTTTTAATTCGTTTCTCCTTTACAAAAGCTTGGAACTTATGATATGCTCGATCATAAATTGGCTTTGAACCTGGTGGTATAAGGATAGACTCAGCTTTCCTGGCTTGGTCTAGAACGTCTTGTGGAATTGTGCACTCATCGACACTGGAGTCAGTCAGTGAATTCACGTTCACTGACATGCTGGATGTTGAACTCTCCTTGTCCATGTCGCTAAACAGTTCGGGAGACACAAATTCCTGATCACTCTCATCACTATCGGGGATTATGATATTTTCCATGTTTGTATTTTGTGTTGTGGCATCGGTTTGCCGATGCCGCACAATCACAAAATGGCGAATATTGTGGTTATAACCGGGGACGGAAGAGGCGCTGTATGATTTTACCCGACTATACGTTTTCCCGAACGCAGAGCGCAGGCACAACCCTCCCAAGTGACGACCATGTCAGAACTCACTATCTGCTGCCTTCATGTCGCGCTTTACCAATCCTTGGATAGGTAAGTGAGACTTACCATGCCTGGTCTTTCACTTACTCTCCTTGGATCACGCATTATGGAACTGATGTGATAAATGCCACTTACCCTGTCTCAACAGAGTCCTAGTAAGGGGCGCTTATCGGACCTCAGTGACGAAAAAGTCAGTTCCACTACACGTTCCAGTTCTTCATCAACTCTTCAGTTGGCTGCTTTCATCAATTCTACAAGTGCAATAGTTACAAGTTTAGAATTAGTAGAGACGCCCGTTCTCTAAGTTAGATAAATTCATTCAGTCCTAAAGTGGGGACCCAAGTAATTTTGAAGTAACAATCAAATGTAGAGTTTTTCGTAACTTTCCTTATTTAAATTATTTTACTACTTTTTGTCAATGAATGGAATCTTTCATGATTCTTTGATAATTTATATTGCCAACTGAAAATATCGGAACTCAATTAACATCTTGGAATTCCAATAATTATTATTCATTCATTCAAAGTAATGAAAACGAAATTATTGTAAACGAATAACTTTAGAATTAGGAAACGACAAACCTGTACAACGTGAAGAAGGTCACGTAAGTTGTACGACCATCATTATAATTGTACTAGCGCCGCCGCGGCCGCAAGCGGCCGCGACGTTGATGCCCATTTATTATGCAATGCCTTTGCTTTTTTTGTTTCTTTCGAAAATTAATGATTTATCGTCGTTTTAGTCTATTGAGTGTTAAAGTTCATAAATACAATACGTCTCGGTTCATTGCTTCTTCAATTTCAATATTATAATAAGTGCTCCACTCATTCTGAGTTTCCGTCCTCATTGAATGAAATTTGAATTACTATTGTAATCAAAATTATATTCAGAGTACAAAACAACAATTATCAAATTTTTCACAGTCCGTAATTTTTTTTGTCTTCGCTTCCCTCTTTATTTCCGTTTACAACTTGACAAAAGTATTCAATTATTTTTCCAGAAAAATTATGGGGTCAATTCTGATGTTCTTTCGCTAATTCGAAGTGTCTTCTGTTCATTCATGATTTTTTTCACAATTTTATTCGACGATGTCATAAACTTGAAACTTTGATGAATCATCTGAAATTTTCCAAATTTTCTATAATCTTTCGAAATTTATATGAATTTTTTTCAAGAAACTTGAAAATTTTTGTGGAATTGTGGAGAAAATCTGAAGAATTACCAAATTATTTCCTCCTTTCACATTTCAATTAATCAGAGTGTAGTATTCGGGCTTTCATGACTGCTTCAAATCAGTTTTATTTGCAAAATGCCGCTCTTTCCTATCAATTGTTTTCCCATTATTTATTCAACAATCCTCGAATATTTGAGAGATATTGTAAATGCTTTGTAATTTTCAAAAACTCCATAGATTGTCTCTAAGTTCTTCAGAAAACCTCATAATTGTCTTGAATTTTTGGAAAACTCCCGAATTATCTTACATTTGGAAAAAAAATTGACAGTTCTGATTTTTTTGGAAACCTGCAACCTTCCTCGAAGTTTCTATAATTCATTC
>NW_021680617.1:35661-36970 GCF_001412515.2 Diachasma alloeum | reverse complement strand
AATGAAAATTCAAGCAACTTTTTATTTTCATACTGTTAAGAAATGTTGAATTCCATTAAATTTTCAGTGAATTTTTAAATTTCATTACGTCCCTCTCAAATTAAATTAAATGTTTTGCTCCTAAAAATTACCACTGAACTATCCATGAATTTCAATTTTTTTCAACAGTATAATTGCTAGGAAAAAATGAAGTCGACTTTCTGAAATACACTAATGAAATGATTGGAAAATCACAATTTTCGAAGACCACAATCATTTTTTATATAAATAATCCAATAGCAATCAATGTTTCACTCAAAGAATAATTTTTTTCGTGTAACGGGACCTGAAAAACCCCATCCTCGCCTTCGACTCGGAAGGCAATCTTGCACGTGGAGGACGGTGATCTGTTTTCCAAGGCTCGGGCATGTAATGTACTATTCCTGAATTATAACGAATTCTTCCGTTTTCAGAATTTCACCAAAAATTAATTCCATGGCAAAAAAATCAATATTATTTGATTTTGTGATATAAGTATTGATTTCATTAAACAAACCATCGAATAACCAAAATCGAATGAAAAATTTAAAATTGAATATTTTTAGATTTTCTATTTTTTTTTTCAATTCATTCTCGACATTCAAGTTCATTAATCATCTATAATTTAATCTTGTCAGCTCGTAACTTTTATCACCAAAAAATCATTTCCCATTCCAGTAATTATAAATAAATGCGTGTATTATAGAAAATATGCACTGATGTAATTCTAGCGCGATTTGTAATTCTAGCGCGCTTTCGTAAATAGCACTGTCGCGGCCGAATTGCTCATTCTCATGAAAGTTCTCATGAGAATGCGTCTTTCATCCGCCGCAATGACTCTGAAGATAACATCATGTGGCAATTTATTCGAACGACACTCTATTTCTGTTTCATACGTTCATGACCGAACACGTCCGTTCGACTTCGACTTTCGGTGAATCGATTCGACATTCTTCAATTCGAGTTTTCATTTGGCAGCCATTATGCTTTCCTTTATATATAAGGATATTTCAAGAATAATTTCTCTGTCTATTTTACATGAATGGCGTAAATTTTGATATCAAACAGAACGGAATTAGCTGTGTAGGACTCAATTAAAAAAAAAACTCACTTGTAACCGTTATNAAAGATAGCATCATGTGGTAATTTATTCGATACGACACTCTATTTCTGTTTCATAAGTTCATGATCGAACACGTCCGTTCGACTTCGACTTTCGGTGAATCGATTCGACATTCTTCAATTCGAGTTTTCATTCGGCAGCCATTATGCTTTCCTTTATATATAAGGA
>NW_021680617.1:35022-35469 GCF_001412515.2 Diachasma alloeum | reverse complement strand
AAAACGAGAAAAATGTTGTCGGGCGCCAGCCGACTTTTATTCCAGCGGTGTCAACGAACCGCATTAAAGAGAACCATACGAAAACTTAGCCATAATTGGGGAGATCAAGGGAGAGGTTGCGGAATTGGCTCGACTAGCTCGGAGGTATTCGGAGAGCGGGGTAGGATCGGTCGCTCGGTCTTAGGATGTCGCGAATTTACCAAAAGATACAGAAAAATCAAAAGGAAGAATCAGAAAATTAATTAAATAGGGGATGAGAGAATTACTTTAAATTTACTCCGTGATTTATTCAATTTCTCAATAATATTCCAACTCAAATAGAATTTCTCTTCTTCATAAATAAAATAAATTAATTTCAATTAAATTCAACAGAATTAAATTCAATTAAATTCCCGAGAGTGAGAGTACGTGAATTGACCTTGAGAGAGAGGTTATCGCGAAGGGAAT
>NW_021680617.1:6384-34209 GCF_001412515.2 Diachasma alloeum | reverse complement strand
TCGGAAAGGGGGAATTAAGGCAGTTGTCCGCCTTTTCTCCTCGCGAATGCACTTCACCCCTGAGTGAGTGCACTTTTCGCTGCTGTCACTCTCCCGGGAGTCATCCTGGAGTCACCGTGAACAAATCTAAAGAGAGAATAGCCCATGGCGATCCATGCAGACGAGGGGGCTATGTTCATCCACATGGCCTTCCAGCTGCACTGGTGATTCCAACGACTCCACGAAATGCCTTAGCCAGGGAGCGTGAGTATTTCACCTCAACCTCTGTGATCAGCAGCCGCACTCAACGAGATCAACGAGATCTCACCGGGAAGCTCGGTGTATCGGCTCTGAACCGCGGTGGATCGTCGTCCCTCTCAGGATTCGCGAGATTTTAAAATTACAAAAATATAACTAGGACAATACAATTACTGTAAATTTTCCCTCAACCATAAAACCGAAAATTTTTCCCCTAAAATCCGAAGTAAACCAGAAAGATAACTGAAACTAAAAGAGAACAAAAAGTTTAATATTACTTGAACCGGAGATTTTACTTTTTACTCGTTTTTAATGTGTATCGACACGTGAATTTGATTATTTATAAAAATTGAACGTTGTTTTCCCCGCGAGGCCCTTCCTGATGTTCTTGGAGACCGATTTCTACGAGCTGGAGCTAAAAGGGGGTGTTGCATCGCCCTTCGGTAGGGGTGCTAACTTTGGGGTTAAAGGAATCGCGACTCTGGAATAAAGGAATCACGCCTGGTGTTTGCAGCCAAGACACTTTCCTATTGATAATACTGGGGAATAATTAACTTCAATTCAAGGGGACCTTATTATTCAACTCTCTAGTGATTTGTTTTCTAACATTTGCCAATTAAAATTTATTTCAAAAGTTTTCATACTTTTTATGTCATTTTCACATGACAACCAATGTTATAGTCGAGATTTCATCATTCCCGACATAACACCCTCAATTGAATAACGATACATATTATGGATATTTTGTTATAATTTTGAGAATAATGAGGAATTATAAACCTTATTCAACTTTTCTGTAAATTTCATAATTTTTTTTTGTGGAATTATATTTGATTATTCTTGTTAAATTGTGTGTTCTCATTCTGTGGGAAGGTAAAATTGCAGACTGGGAGTATCGTTCTCCCTCCCCCTTGTAATAAGTAGAGTCTACTCTGATACCTGAGCTACCAGCCATTGTAATTCTGTTAAAATTGTTGAAAATTCTAAATCGAGAGGAGTCGAAGCACTCTCGAAAAATAATCCATCGACTGGCGTCCAACATATTTAAAATTTCAATCAAAAATAATTCTATTCTTCATTCTAAATTTTCCCCCGAACGTCATAACGATCTTAATATTATTTTAATACATGGCGCCCAACAAACATAATTTTCCATTTTAAGAAAAGAAAAAAAAATTAAAACTAACTTTATGTGGCCTCCCGATAACTGGAAACGTCACAAAGTCACTATTAGGGCTGCGCACGAAACCCAGAAGAGACTTCACTTTGAAGAGATCGTCTCGCTCTAAAAAAACGGAAATTTTTGGGACTGTCTCAGTTTCAAAAGGCATACAATTGTCTCCTCTGGTCATGACTTGGAGATAATTTATCTCATCGCAGTCTTCACTTTTTCCGCTTTTTTATGTTTGGTCTCGGTTTCAGTTTCGGTCTCGGTCTCATACACGTTAAAAATAGGAAAAAAGAGAGAACCAGACAAATACGAAATAAATTTTCTCGGAGTCGTGAAAAGGGGGATCAATACTATACCTTTCGAGACTGAGACAGTCTCGAAAATTTCTATGTTGTTTTAGAGCGAAACGATTCCTCCAAAGTGCAGTCTTGTTTGAGTCTCGTGCGCACCCCTAGTGAGTCACTATCATCGCGTTTTTACCAAACCATTGAAGCAAGAGAGAGGTCAAGAGTGAACTTCTATGTTAGATTAAATCTACACCAAAAAAAAAGAAAGTGTTCTGTATCAAGAAAGACATGCCTCGAAAATTGACATGAAGGAAATATCTTACACTGAGAAAGATGAAACTTTTATCAAGAAATTTTTTACGTGCCCCAAAGGCAAGGATATTTTTTTTATGACAAAAAAGGGATTTTCCAAATCAAGTCTCGTTGAAAGTTTTGACGTGGACACGTTTTTCTTTTCATGACGGGGGTCATTTGCGGAAAACTCTTGGATGGCCAGCGCCATCTATCGGAATTCTAGAAAATTCGAGATGTCAGAATTTCCTAGAAAAATCCAGGGGGCATATTGGGGAAAATACAGGCGTTTGAGAGAGAACGGGAGAGGCCACAAATGCAACTCTGTGTCCGTTTTTGTTAATACACAGGAGAGATAGGGAATCCGCAGTCTAGGAATTATATGTCTATGGCGAGAGGCCATTCGTTTGTGAAATCAGTGTGTCACTAGGACTGAAATCGTATGAAATCAGTTGAAATCACGTGAAATCAGTGAAATCCTGTGACTTCATCGATTTCAGGGGATTTCAATTGAAATCACTTGCAATGAGTGAAATCTCATGAAATCAGCAACTCATGAAACCCTTTCGAATACGTAAAAGAAAAAGAAACTTTCGACTCATTTGTGGCACATTCTTCTACGTATGCCCATTTACGTGTATTATTTTTAGATAAAATTTCTCGAACTACAACCAATGACTATTCATGGCTATGTGGCCATTGGTCACTATCGCCAAATAATTTTCCCCCTGTGGTTACCAAGAAAGATTTAGAAATGTTTGAAAAGATATATAAAAAAGTTATCAAACGTTTCTAATTGCAAAGTCCGTTCATTACTAATCAGAGTGGAGCCTTCATTTCGTTTAGTTGAATGTATAAAACGTACGTTGTTCTCTATTTTATTGAATAAATAGATAATTTATCGAATGAATGAAAAAAAAATTATTTGATGCTTATGACTTCACTTTGATGGTTTCGTTCCTACATTCACCCCCTTTGTAACTTTCATGCTTGAGCTTTCTTGCATTAATATGGTGCATTTATTTCCCTCTGGGTTCTATCTTTAGTCCCACTTACTCCACTAAATAGATTAGATAAAAAATTTGAAGTCACCAAAAAATCCAAGGCAATCACATGAAATCAATAATTGCATAGAATCATGGAAATCGCTCTGAAATCACGTGAAATCAGCAATCACTGTGTCACCGAATTCCCAAATGAATAGCCCCTTGGTCTATGGTCAACGCACAACCAAAATGGTCACTATTCCTTATTCTTTGTTCCCTAATTTCTTCGCTTGTTTATATATCTGCCTTCCGGAAGTTTCTGGCCGAGAAGCTTCCGGCGTTCGATGCGAATAGCCCCGTCTCCAAGACCCATTGCCCTTCCATTTAGACCCTTCGATGACGATTTTTATAACCCCTCTCGGCCGAAATTTTCCTCCTCTTCCTTCTTTTATTTGTAAATAAATAATGAAAATTAAATGAAATGTAATGGAATTAACTGAGTGGAAATCTAGATGATTTTTTAGTTTTTATAGATTTAAAGAATGTCTTCAAAGAATATCTTTGGAGGTAAGCGATTTAGGGAAAAATGTTATAAGATATTGTTTGAAACGCAACTAAAATTCTAGAACATTCTGGTCGACCATCGGCCTACTTCGAAAATCTCCGGGACCCTTCGGGTCATCAGTCATAAGTCACCGAAACGCGCGCGAATCAGTTTAAGCTTAGCCTCTCACCGTATAAGTCTATCTCGAGCAAATCACCTGTAGACATCGTATAGTATCCATTCGTATTTCAACGAGTTCATATCAACTAAGTAGTAGTCTCTCAACTAGTCCACAAGTATTAAGTAGAACTCAACGAGTAATTCAACGTGTAGTAATTCACCGAATAGTTATTAACGAGTATTAATCAACATTATTAAGAGTTCATATCGAGAAGTCGATTCAGTCAATTAGCATTCAAAATTGAATACCTTTATTCAGTACATCACCTTTGTTGATTAAATTCAGTTTACATTCAGTGACTCACCAAATTAACGTGAAACGACAATAATCAGTGCAATTAGACATTCACCAGTGAAATTACCAAAGAGTGTAAATAGATTTGACAAGTGGTTCGATTCCACAAAATAAAGTGATTTTTTAAATCCGGCTCATCAGTAATTTTCCCAACATCTCCCTCCACATTTTCATCCCACATCCACCCTAAATCTAGTCATTCACCAAACAGATATTTTTTGTGGGAAATTCTGTTCTCTACAAAAATAATTTTGTGACATTTTTGTATGGCCTTGATCGTTCTCGAAATATTCGCATAATTCATCAAATGGTTTGAGTTTACTTTTCGAAATATTTTTTTAGGTAATTATGAAGGTTTAAGAAACAATCTCAAGAGACTTTCTGTATTGTGAACAAAGAAAAAGTTACTTAACATGTTCTTCTCAAATAATTCGTTGATGGAAGAAGACAGAATTGAATGAGGTAAAAAATAAACGCGAAATTACGGATTTTTGTGAGAAGTTTTGTCCTCAACAAAAACGTTTTTTGGCATTTTTATGTGACATTCAGTTTCCGAGATATTCGCACAATTCATCGAACGGTTTGAGTTAACTCATTTGAAATGATTATTTAGATAATTATGAAGGTTTCAGATACAATCTCAAGAGAGCCTCTGTATTGTGAAAAAAAAGAGTCTCTTGACATCTACTTCTAAACATTTTATTTGATACTGACTCAAAACTTAAACTCTCTCTGGAAAAATCAATTTGTCTTCCAGAAAAAATCTCTACAAGAAATGTCTGGATATCCTCTTTCGAAAACGACCATTATCAAGATAATAAACACAACTATCAATGAAGTTGATTAAAAAACTCGAGATTCTCATTCAAAATAAGCGGTTATCTCCTAGAAGAGCACCTCTACAATAAAATGTCATAGAACCGGCCGAGAAGCTTCCGGCATTCGATGTAATGTATGTCCTCTCCATCTAGATTGTTCGATGACAATTTTTATAACCCCTCTCGATCACAACTTTCCTCCTCTTCCTTCCTTTATTTATTTGTAAATAAATAACGAATTAAAAGGGAATTAAAGGGTCACGAGGGAAAGAGGAGGATGAATGTTCTGGGCGAAAGGGGTTATAAAAACTGTCATCGAAGAGTCTAAATGGAGGGGAAATGGGTCTTGGATACGGGGCGATTCGCATCGAACGACGAAAGCTTCTCGGTCGGAAACATCCGGAAGGTAGGTTCCTATATAAACGGGGGCCCAGTGCGGTCTCCAGTTCAGTTTGAATTCATACTTCGAAGAGAAAAAATCGCAAGAGAGCAAACTCTAAAAAAAACAAATTGGTGGAAAAAGAAATTGATAATGCGACATCGTTGCATTATCCCAGATTGTTCTTATGAGAAGGACAAATCCGTGTTTTCGATACCACAGTATGAAAAACGACGTAAAGAGTGGCTTAAAGACTTAGGCACAGCCTACCCCAACCTAGTGATTAAAAAAACTCTGATGATCCGTGAAGATACGACATCTGTACTTTTGAAATGCTTTTCACAGATGTAAAGAGTTTTTTTAACAAAGACACAACTGAAAAATGTGTTCAAGAGGTAAATGTTGAAGCTACGACATGTATTTTCATAACAGTAAACTGTTACAAAAATAATTCTCAATAATTTTAACAAATCTCTGAAGAAATATTGAAATATATCGAACACATATTCCTCTGATCTTCTTTCTAAAAATTTCGAGAATCCAGGAAGTTTCTCAGAATTTGGAGGAAATTCCGGGAGTTTCTAAAAAATTGAAGGGCATCCAAGAAGTTTCTAGAAAATGCGAAGTAATTCAATGAGTCGCAATAATTTCGAGGAAATTCGAAGAATTTCTAAAAATTTTGAGACAATTCAGAAAATTTCTAAGAAATTCGAGGAAATTCGAGCCGTTCCTAGGAATTTCTAGAAATTTCAAGAATATTCAAGCAGTTTCTATAAATCCAGAGAAGTCTAGGCGTGTCTAGAAATTTTGGGGAAATGCAAGAAATTTCTACGAATTCCAAGAAGATTCAAAGAGTTTCTCGAAAATTCAATAGAATTCAAAGAGTCTCAAGAAATGTCGAGACAATTCGAGAAGTTTCTAAAATTTTCGAGGAAATTCAATGAATTTTCAAAAATTTCGAGGGAATTCAGTGATCTTCAGATAATTCTAGAAAATTCGAAAAGTTTCTAGAGAATTTAAGGAAATTCAAGAAGTTTCTAGGAATCGCGAACAAATTCAAGAAATTTCGAAGAAATCTAGGGTGTTTCTAGAAAATGAGAAGGAATTCAAGATGTTTTCAAATAGTTTGGACAAATTCAAAGAATTTTAAAAATCTTGAGCAAATTCAAGAAGGTTCTGTGAATTTCAAGGGATTTCAAAGAATTTCTAGAAGTTTCGTGGAAATTCGAGCATTTGCCAGAAATTTCGAGGGAATTCACATCATTTCTAGAAATTTCGAGGAAATGCGGGGAGTTTCTAAATATTTGAGGGAGTTCAAATAGTCTCTAAAAATTTGAAGGAAGAGAAGAAAGAAATAAGGGAAAATCTAAATACATCCCGAAAACTTCCAGAATTTCATTGATTTTCTAAGAAATTAAAAAAAAGAAAATTGTATTTATTTTCAAAATCACTTCTCAAGAAAATTTACTCCTGTCAATGGAATTCTCACAAAAATGATGAATTCTTTAGGAGAGATTGAAGATAAAGCATCTTCGGAAAGGAGCTATACCTCATTTTGGAAACTCTCAGCCACATATTCCACCTCCAATAAACGATTCATCATCAGCTGCAACTAAGCGATCACCAGTAAACACTCATACACAAGAGACTCCAAAACCAAGTACAAAGTCAACGGAAAAACATTACTACGAATACTCATACCAAGATATCATCTAAATCGATTTCTCCAATCGATGATTCACGTACTAAAACAACCAACCAATGGATACATTGCGATACCTATTTCGATCAAGTTTTCAAACAAAATGAGTTTGGTGCAGTATGTTCTCTTTGTGATCGATTGTGGTTCACAGAGGACCTGAAAAACGTGACAGCACAACATGTTAACATACTCAGTAAATCCTTCACAGAAGAAGCGGAACATGGCACATTGTATACAGTCAAAGTGTGTAACACTTGTCACTCAAGTTTGAAAAACAGAAAGCTGCCAATTTTAGCAAAAGTCAACGGTTTCACGTGCCCACCCAAGTCATTGGGACTACCACCACTAGAACCCATCACTGAAAGGCTAGTATCACCACGGCTGCCATTTATGCAAATACGGCGACTTCGACGAGAAGGAGCTTATTCGATTATCGGTCAGGTGATCAATATCTCAGTAGATGTCAACATCATGGTCAAAACTCTCCCACGTCAATTGGATGATGATCAATGTTTCAACGTCAATATCAAACGAAATTTGATTCATAAATCCGTTTACTTACACGAGTTTGTGCAGAAATCAGTTATTAAAACGTGGCTGCAATATTTAATTGAGACTCCGCTTTATCATTATTATAACATAACAGTAGACCTCACAGCATTAGATGGATCCCATGGTGCTCATGAGATGGAGACATCAGACAAAAACACTGACAATGAACTACTGGTCGAGCCCCTGCAAGAAGATGATCACAAAATTCCAGAATCGGAATTGCTGTTGGCACGCCAACACACTCTTCTTTGCAATGAAGAAATGTTCCAGCAGACAAAGGTAACGCGACTGTGGTCATGGACAAGGAAGGTTATTCTGATAAAATCAAAGCCATGTTGAGCAATTCGAATATATATAAAGAGCTCAACAAGAATCCAACCTCAGTCATAGAGAGGAAGACGGTCAAACTTCTGAAGGAAGCTGATCTCTCTTCCGAAACCCAAAAAATCCTTAGTCCCCGAGAATGCTTCCCTCCCAGACTTTATGGTCTCCCAAAAATTCACAAAGAGACTATCCCCCTTCGTCCAATAGTGAGCAACATTGGTGCCCCCACGTACCAAATAGCTCGCTATTTGACCAAACCACTCCAAGCACTCGTGGGTCAGAATAGTTCTCACATCAAAAATTCCCAAGACTTCGTGAACAAACTGTCTCACATTCAAACTAGTCCAGGAGATCTTTTGGTTAGCTTTGATGTGGAGTCCCTGTTCACGAATGTACCCATTCCCGACACTCTTAACATTATCAAAAAATCCCAAAAAACCGCACCCAAACTCCTCCCTCTGGTTGAATACTGCCTGACTTCCACTTATTTCCCATTTCAAGGGGAGTTCTATGAACAAACATTCGGAGCAGCAATGGGTTCACCCATTTCTCCCATCATAGCCAACATTTTTATGGAAGATTTCGAAAACAAAGTTCCTAAATCAGTCCTCTTAAACCCTCTGTTTGGTTCAGGTATGTCGACAACACTTTCGTCCTTTGGAAACATGGCGCGGACACGTTGCCTCAGTTCCTGAATTTTATCAACTCACAACATTCGAGCATAAAATTCACTATGGAGATTGAGGAACAGAAGTCTCTTCCCTTCCTAGATGTCCTAGTGCATCGTAATGAGGACGGAAGTCTTGGTCACCGAGTCTACCGAAAGCCTACATATACAGACAGATACCTCCATGCTTCCTCACATCATCACCTTTCTCAAAAAACTCGGTGATAATGTCTCTTATGTACCGAGCTCTCACTATTTCCCAGCCTGAATACCTGGAAGCCGAAGTTCAACACCTGGATAAAGCATTGAATAACAATGGACACCAGAGCAAACAAGTCCACCGTGTTTTGCACAGGCCGAAAAACAAGAACTCAGCTGAGAGTGAACCTGCTGATAAAGTAGAACATCAGAAAACGGCTGTTCTCCCATATCTTCAAGGTACGATCGATCGCATTAGCAAGGTACTATAGAAGCATGACATCAGGACAATTTTCAAACCACCAACGAAAGTTGGACAAATGCTCCCCAGTACTAAGGATCGGAGACCACCACTTAGTCTCTCAGAGGTGTACAAAATGCCTTGCTCTTGTGGAAAAGTGTACATTGGTGAAACCGGGAGGATCTTTACACGGATCAAAGAACATCAACGATGTGCAAAAAATGGCCATATCTCGCAATCTGCACTGGCTGAACATTGGATGAACACTGGACACTCTAGCCAATATGACAAGACAGAAATGCTTGCCAGCTCATAAGGATATTTCGCCAGAAAACATCGCGAAGTTCTCGAGATCCAAAAACATCCGAACAATCTCAATAGGGATCGAGGATACCACACCAATCCAATTTGGCACACCGTCCTCCCGGTTTTTTAATTGACCAGCTGATCAATTAAAAACATCTTGGTTGGCTGGGATACCCCCCACCACTCTACCTACCCCGTCCAGAGGTCAGGGGGTATATAAAGACTTCCTTATAACGGGGAGCTTCAGTATCGGAGCAACCTAGCCCTGATGATGCAGACTGAAATGTTTGCGAAACGTCGGCAAAAAGCTGAATCTAGACGCAACATCTATCCGGAAGCCATCATAATGAATAAAGAAGAAATGTGTTTAAATATCGCTCCGAGTGCAAGTAGTAAACCAATGAATTTATTATATGATCAACACGCCGAAGAATTATCCTTTCCTGGCATTTATTCTGGAGTACCACGTTCGTTCAACATATATATCACCGTTACTCCGTATGTGATTGCAACTAGTGAAATTCGACGACGTGATTGACGTGGTGCAACCCCTTCATACATATTATATGTAGCCATAAATATACTCCAACAACGTGTTATAAATGGATTGTATAAAACTTTCAAATGCGCGCAAGAAACAGCGAATAACGAGACAAATGCTGGAAGATCGACAATTTTTTGAAGATTGTGTCCATCAGAAAAAAAGATTTGTTTGCTATGATCCGTCAATTCGGAAAGCCAACTATGTTCATGACATTATCAGTGAACGAGATTCGATGGCCACACCTACTTAATATACTCACGGTTCACCATCTTTTCGAAATTATGGCGCGAAATTTTAAAATTGACGCTTGTATGAATAACATTCAATTTTCAAGGGAAAATAATTACGAATCAGTATTACTGTTCTTGATTTTTCATTTTTATTTTTTCAGTATCAATGAAAAAGCTAGAAAAAGTACCAACCTCAAGTAATACAATTGCCCTAGTAATCAGGTAACGATGACAATCGTGTTGTTGATTTTGCAGGTTATTAGAATGGGGAAAATGGATATTTTTTCCTTCAATTCTCAAGTAAAAAAATTGACACGAAATTTTATTATCCACTCGTCAATGAAAAAATCACCATTCCGGCATCCTAATGTATTTGTTTTTGTTGTGACTCCGAGGTACTCCACGACAAATGCCAGGAAACGATAATTCTTCGGCGTGTTGATCATATAATAAATTCATTGGTTTACTACTTGCACTCGGAGCGATATTTAAACACATTTCTTCATTATTCATTATGATGGCTTCCGGATGGATGCTGTTTTGTTGTGAGATCGTGTTTCATTAGCGAGGGCACAAGTTTGAATTGATGTGTTACGTCCAAACACGATACTTACTGATGGTCTCAATTTCGGGTCAAAGCAAGAAATATGTTTTTACTCCAGGGACCGAGACCAAAGTCAAATGTTTTTAAGGTATGCTGATGCCTTCTGCTGATTCAATTTGTTGAGAATAGAACTAGATGGATACTAGGCTGATTCCAATAAATTTCAGGAAAGAAAGTTATTTGCCAATTTATTACTCCAATGTAATTTAAAGAGTCTTTTAACCATATCAATACATCTTCTTCATTCGATGAGTGTGTCGTCCGGCTGTAGGTCAGTTATGGCAACAACCCATTCTCAAGTTGCAAGGGATACGATGTACTGTTATTTCCTTCTATTTTCTTCTTTGATCCAATTTTGATTTAATTTGAGTTTTATCATTTTTAATTGATTTTAATAGAATTTTTGATAATGAGGCTTCTATGGCCATGCAAGCAGTTTTTAAAAGGTTTTTAAATTTTATTTTAATATATTAATTATTTGACTTACGTTTTTGAAATAAAAAGTTGGTTCAGAAAACTAAGATAGTCGATAGACGAGTCAGTAATTGCTGCTTAAAAAGTACAACTGGAAGTGGTGCCGCTGCTGGGCTTGTGCACTACCTTTAATAGGTTACACGGAGAGAAATATTCAAGAAAAATTACGGAACATTTCACGTAATCCGCAAGCGAGAATCGTTTTCAATGAATTTCTATAGGAATATAAGAGAATAAATCTGAAAGGTTCAGTAAATTTTCGGGTCTGTCACCGAAAAAATACGAAAAAGTCACGTAATTTTTCTGGAAGTTGGAAAATCTAACAGAAACTTCAAGACTTATTATGCCTTAGAACATGAAAATTCTTGGATGTTTAAAAATTTTTACGAAAAGTTCCGGAAAAATTGCGGAACGTGTTGTTAAAATCTCCCACTCACGGTGACTCATGGCTAGCCGTAAGGCGTCGGACGGATGAGTAATTTTGACGATGGACACATGGACACTTTTTATTGAATTTTACTTCGCTCCCAGATTACGTTTCGAACCGTAATTTTTACGTCTTTTTTCTGGTAATTTTTATTGAATATTTCTCTCCGTGTAGAGACATAGAGCTGTTACTAGGTGTTCAGATGAGATATAGTCATACGTAGACTGGATATTTCCACGAGTATTAGCATTGTTCTCTAATTTTAGCCGATGGTCAGTATGTGTCGCGATCGGAAGACGATCACGTGAAACGATCATGAGCGACAAAAAAGGAAGACAAATGTATCATCTCTAGGCGTAGTTTTATGCGATCTACATTGCGCTTAACAACAAGGTGCTTAGATTCTCACCTAAAAAATAGACTAGCGCGTGCCTAGAAGACTCAGGAAATATGAATCTGAAGAGAACATTTTTTTTATATTTGATTTATCCAATCTAGACATCACAGATGTTTTTTATAGATGAGAAGGAATCGCTGTGGGGAAGAGTTGACGGGGAAGCGGGGGTAACAGATGAGTCTATTTCTCAATACTCTGTGATAAACAAAACAAAAATACAACGTTGATGAATTATCCTCAATTAACAACACCACATTTTACACTTCACCTTGATGGTCAAATTTTGGTTGTAAACATGTTTTTCTTTATTTTATTTTCAGATGAGTTGAAACTGGCACAGAAGGAATGGCTCAGGGAATATCGAATTATTACACCACCCAATGGCAATGACAACATTGGAGTTCAATACGCCCCTCTCAAGCTCAATGATTCAGACAACTATCGAAATATTGCCAAATACCATTCGGAATCTTTTGATCTGATGTGATCAATTTACTCGCAGAAGAAATTCCAACGACATAAACTCACCAAATATTCAAGTACATCAAGTCAAATTGATACGACTGCCAATTATATGATTTATCAAGATAAAATAAAGTGCAAAAAAGAGTAGAACACATTGATCATTGAGGGAGAAACAAAAATCAGTAACATCATCAAGGATCTTGTCGTCTCACCTGGCAGTCGTCTACTGGAACGTATAGTCATCAAAGGATGCTGTTGTGGTTACGATGCACGAGTATCGAACTACTCAACTCTCTATGCAATTTGAGATGTGACGTCAAGCGCAGCCCTCACAGATTGGCCGTTTGCAACAACTGTGGAATTTGGTGAAACAGGGATTTCAATACTGGACGTAACATTCTGCGCCCTGTACTCATTACGAATGACTTTGCTCCCGGACCTTTGATGCCAATCTTCGAAAACTTCAAGAAGACAGCTTGCATTTCACAAACTAGAGTCGGATGGTCAATTCGACGAACTGCGGAGCACTTATGGAACAAGCTTAAAATTGTTTAAGCACTATAATGCGATGCAGGACCAATCGATGGGGATACTCTTCAAGACTACAATCCTGTATTTTTTGCAAGTGCTCTGTAGTTCTTGGGTACTTTATCTATTGTAAAAGGGGGGTTAGTTGGTTGTACAAGCGCTAGCGGCGGTATACAGCGTTATACGGTGCCTCTCCAGTGCGCTCCACGGGCTTGTCTTTACTTTGAGGCCATACTGGCGTATCCACTGTTGAAGGCATTTTACTATGCTAGCTGCGCGATCGTCGTGGCTACGTGCTCTGCCTCACGAGTCCATACTGACTCAAATTCCACTTCAAACTCTAACCTCGGGCTTTTCTGCATGCTATTCACTGCTTTCCCCAACTATTGTTACTCTTGCCGACACTTTCCTAACCAGAACGTCTACCTCGGCTCGTCCAACATATGTCCTTGACATTGCCGTACAGATGATCTTTGTTTACTGGGTCAACGTCAGATTTTTTCCCGCTTGTTCGCTTATTTAGTTCTCATATTCACTTTTATTCACCTTCAACTGACTGTTGACATTTTTATTAACTGCATTTTTTTTATGAAATACACTCAGCATGACGTATAAAACTTGTAATTCAGGCACTTTGCGTTATTGCCCATAGACTTCACATTTTATCTTTTATGAAAGCTCGTTCGTTCGTATGTGTATGCACTATTTACGAAAGTGAAAAAGGAGGAATAAAAAAGCGTTAAAAAAACATTATGGAGTTGAAGGCGGTAAAAAAAACTTTGTGATCTTTGCAGGGAGTCAAGACAAACCAGTTTCCTACAAACGCGACACTTTTCCATGCCTCGGCACATTATATATATCCCATACTATCTTGCTCGTTTCGTTTCAACTATTATGATTTCGTACATACAGATAATTGCGTCGTAAATAAAATATCAAGTTTATGCAATAGTTGAATCTCTCTTCTGTATTTGAAAAGAGCACTCGTTCTCTTATATCCATTTTTGTCGAGGCAAAATGCATAGGGCTATGAAAGATAAAAAAAATATAATTGATGAGAAAAAAGGAAAGACCGATTGAACGAGAGGTGGTGTCGTTCGGATTTAATCGACCTGGGAGTACGATGATCGAACGAGGAACATGAATGGACGAGGGGGGAGGAGAAGAGAGCCAATGCCGATTACGTTGCGTCGAAATAATTAAACCGGAATGAAAATTCGTCGGGGTCGACTGGTAAACTCGTCAATCCTACCCCACAACATTCTCTACCATGTTCGTTTTTTCTACCCCTTGTGTATCACTTGATTTCAATTTCAATTTTTTGTTTCTCTCATCTCCAATCCGTTAATCTCTTAGTCTTAGCAATTAATAAATCTGACACATTCGTATAAAATCAAGTTCAGTGTGAATATATAATTTGAATAGGAATGAGGAAAAGAGCGTGATCAATCAAATGGCATAAACTATGCAGGTGAGATTGGAGATAAAAATAGGAATTACGTGGAGTTAATGACGAGTTTTGAGCAAGAATATTTGTCGAAATGATACGAAAATTAATCGTAAATTGTATCACGTGTACATTCTTGTGATTTGAAGGGAACAATTGTACATTCACGATGTACCTTTCATTATTGGCGCCCGTGTCAGCACTCTCAACCATCCGAAGGAAACGCCAGTTAACACAAATTCCGAAAGCCACTGGTATTCAACTGTTGTAGGCGTAAAGGAGAGCAGGAGAGCAGAGGGTGCTTCGGGATCAGCTGACTAGCAAAACTGACCTACTTATTATGCATTTATTCGCGCGTATTCAAATGCGCCGTACGGCGTGCACGACGCCGTTGTCTCTCACTCCACGTCTTTCCGTGTTTTGTCACTCGGTCACGCACCTGTGAAGTTGGCAGAGTTCAATTTTTTATTGGCAGGTTGAAACCATGAAAAATTGGGATGAAAATTTTACGTTATTTGCAAGAAAAGTGATTCCCAATTTACACATTATTATTTGAATTTTGCAATTGGAAAACTTACACGTGAGAAGAAAAACTAGTCATTATTTTTTTATTCTATTTTTAACTTGTTTTCAATTGACTGACATTGACGATGAATCAACAGTTACATCAGAAAAATAGAATCCACATAATAAATCTCCTGATCGCAACGATCAACAGTCAAATTTGTTTTTACTCTCAGTCCTATATTTTTTCTCATTTTTTCATCATTTAATTCGTTTTTTTTTCTCATCGACATAAATCACGTAGAATATTTACATGGCCATCGAGTTGTCGCAGTATCTCATGCTTTTCTTCCCGTGGAATTTTTTAATCTATTCTATCACCGATTTAACTCAGGCGCGATCACTACGCGGCATACTGCCCACATATAATATGATACAGCTAATTGAATGATCAATAAAAATTGCTCTCGTATTCGATTATGGAATAGTTATGACGTTGACGCGGAATCCGGCTTATTCTCTCTTGAGGATTTAAATCCACCATCATTAGTAACACACATGATCCGTTTCCCAGTGAAGGATTTTCAGTCATTCATGTTTGTTTCATTTTTTCAATTTTTTTTTTCTTTATGCTGCGTGTGTCAGATTCTTCACAGATAAAGAAGCATTAGATATTCAAGGATAGAGTGGGATAGACGACTAGCAAAGGTAGACGGCAGAGATAGGTGTGCGTTTTTATTTGAAAACCTTACAATTTCTATGCCCTCCGGCAATGTGGCATTAGCCTTGAGAAGAATCCTACAATAATTTTAGGTAGTTTCAATCTAGACCAATTATTCATTGAGTTCTTGCAATTAATTACTTTTAAATTCACTTTGGTCCTACAATCAGATATTCTTCATCCAAGTGATTTATTTTGAGTTCACTTTGAATTCACTAACATTATTTTATCTTTATTATTTATTTTTATGAGGAAAAATTGTTTTTGTCAGCCTTCAGTGTCTTGTGAACACGCGATTCGAAGGAATTGAACTTCCCATGCAGCGTGAGACAAAACTCCTGAATATCGGACCGACCTCGCCCTCGATATGCCTGATCAGCGGCGGGCTTCGTCTAACCATCGGCCTATCCATGTAGTATTACCTCGTGCCGTTAACGCCGCCGATGTCGCCCCAACGTCCGCGTTTATTATCCGCCGAGCAGCGCTTAAACAAATTATGCATTTCCTTTCACATATTTATTTGGATATCCGATTGTTCTATCACTTTCTCCATCAATTTAAATGAAGTTATGAAAAAAATCGGAGTGACTGTTCATCATTATCGATGAGCATGCACTGGGGTTTCTAATTTATTAAAAACAATAAAAACAATTATCATTGTTATTTCCGGTTAATTATAGTTTCTGAATTAGGACCATGAATTTAGAATTGAAATACAACGAAATTAAACATTGAAAAATCTGTCCCTACTGGAATTCGATGCGGGTTCCTCCCAATGCGTAATCGGGCACGCTGTCGACTGATTATGAACCATCTGAAACATTTTATAGTGGTACATTTTTTTCAAGTATATGAATACTACGTGATGTTTGCCCATCCTTCCATATATCCATCAATACAATTATCAGCAATTAATGGAATAATCACACTAACAAATTCATGGGTTATGCATTAATTGATGTATTCGTAGTAAATGAGAATAATAATGAGGACGTGATCTAAGTATAACTAACTATAATTTGACAGCCTGATCTAATAACTGTCGACATGCTTCTGAATATTGCAAATTTACCAAAACTTACGATGATAAGTTGACATTTATGAAAAAAATAGCCTAGGAGTATTAAATTTGTAACGATTAAAGGCCAACGCTCGGTTGATGATAAACTCATCGATGTTTGGCGAGCGGATATTGGGCCAATATTAGGCCTTTAATCGAGGCCACGATGCCCCGCGACGCTCGAGGCCCGATGTCGGACCGATGTTAGGGCAAGTTGCATATATCAACGAACCCTGCATGGGTTCTTCACATTTGAACTGGAGTGTGAAAAAGAAATATTTGAAATGAAGCCAACCAGGTCATCTAATCTGTTTCCTCTGTGACAAAAGACTAATGAGGAATGAAATGTAGCTCTCAAATAGCTATATAAGGGGAACGATATTAATGAAAAATCCGTAAAAAATAATTTATCATTCTTCTTCACTCATTCCAATCCAAATAATTACGATTTATTTTTCCTTGCCTCTCGGAATATAACATTAGCCTTGAAAACAGCAGTTTGATCACTCTGGGATATATTGATGAGGATCCAATGTGTCATCAAACGTCATTTTGTCTTCGAAATTTTTTCTAATTGACGGAATATACGTGTTTTCAGTTTGTTTATATGATTTTTTTCTTCTTCGTGCTTATGAGTCTGAGATATTGAAAAGAGGTGCTAGAATAAAGTTTTCAAATCTTCAGTACTCCGCGGACAAGTGATTTCAATAAAATCAACTCGGAGAAATTTTGATAACTGATGACAAAATTTTGAAATTTGAGCAAAGTTCGCTGAATTAAGGAAGATGATCCATTAGATAGAGCGCATTAGATAGAGCCCCATTAAAATCTCAGTAGAGAAGCATAAACAAGAATGAAAAACCACTCCCAAAAAGTATTTCACCAAAACGACATCAATAAAAACGCATTGAAAGCTTTTCATCATTCTTTTTCACCCATAGCAACCCAAAAACGAACGATTCACTTTTCCCCAAGTATCGTCTATCATAACTCACCGTGCACACCCACCTCTTTTTCTCTCTACGCCACAGCAGAACCGCACGAGTTAAATCCATAATTCATCCGTTGAAGCATATAATCCCGAAGCGGCAAAACGCGGGTGACAATTTTTGAAAAACCGTTAGAAAACATTGAGAGAAGGTTTTCCAAAAAGAAAAAAAACGCATAAAAAATTCCCATGGTATAGAGGTAGTACGTGCGAGGCAGTGAAAAATTTGTGGCAGCGAGAGGGGGTGGGGGCAAGGTGGGAGGGTTTGTGGAGGAGGGCAATACATAGAAAGGGGAGAACAAAATACCTAGCTTGTGTCCCGCACGTAAGCGTTGGTACGCCTGTCTGTCGGTCGTTCGGTCGATGGTTTGGTTTTGCTGGTATATGTACATAGATTGGCGAGGGTGAGACAGAGACAGAATGATTCGCAAGGGGTGAATTGGCGAGGGGAAAGGGGAAGGAGAGGGGTAGTTGTGAAGAGTGAAGCGAGGGAGTTAGTTGGAGGGTTGAAGAGAGGCTTTGGGAGGGAGTCTCGACGCCATGCTGATTTGCATGCGCCGCCATGACGGCCAGGGTCTTTCTCTCTCATATTCCCATCGCTCCGAAATTCAAGGGAGAGAGAGAGAGAGTACGAGTAAGGCTGGAGAGGCAGAGGGTGGCGCATCGATCTCCTAATTCTCCTTCCTTCTCCTAGTCAACCTCTTTCTACTCAACCCGTTGTGTTTGTATGTAAACCCAGGCACCGGCATCCATCTCGTTCTCACTCAACTGTTAATATTACTGTATATAAATATCTTTTTTTTTAATGCTGCAGCGGCATTTTTCCACCCCTTATGTCCATCAAAAGAACCTGGCGTTGATGATAATTGTGCTTAATTTAACCAAATAATTGTACAATCATTTTCTCTCCCGTACTCTTTTCCCTCTGAACATAGTTAAAATGGACGTGCATATATATGGCTTGGCTTCGTGATAAAAATCGGTCTTTCCTATTATTTTTCACTTTGATTTTTTGCCGTTCCTCTTATTCCAGAAATACTACCCCACAATTCCTCTGCGCGCTCGTTTTCTCACCTTAGTTGAGAACAACCTCAGCGCTCTTTAAACGTCTTCGCAACTACGTTAGCCTTACTTAAGGATATACAAGTATTTCGCGCATTTTTTCCTGGGAGAAATGCTCTTTAGACCTTATAAAATAGACCACGAGAATTTTTTTAAGAGAAGGTTACCCCAGAAAAATAAACTTTTTCATTTTTCGAGAAAAAATTTTTTGAAATACTATTTTTCGCACTATTTTTCCTCAGGAATCCGATTTTTTACGTCAAAATTGTCTCCGGCCACTCAAAATTGAGGATTCGAATTTTTCTTAATCGAAAAATTCAACAGGCCATTCATGTGGAAATTCGGAAACACAGGGGGGACCACGTGACGTGATAAAGCGGTTAGAATCCTTTGAAAGTGGCTCAGTCTTTTTTTACATACAAATAGTCTATCTAACACTGATTAACGGATCAAAAGTGACAATTCAGAATAGTCTTTGCTCATTTACAATCTGAATAATAAAGATCAACTGACAGATAAGTGAGTGGGAAAATATCGTCATTATAAAAACCACATGCATTTATAACCTAGAAATCATGTAGATATGGGCAATGGCTTTAACGGCGTAAACGACATCAGCCAGGAAACGGAACGGCCTATAAACAATACATGTGGCGTCACCTATGAGAGTTCTATATCAAGCGGCAGAAATCAACGATCTCTGAGTATTCTCAGAATAACGTTATCAACAGAAGATAATCTAGAAACCCAAGACCCGTTAACCTGCCCTATCACCACCACACGTGAAATTTTGAATCCCAAAACCAGAAAAGGACGACTGATAAAAGCTCAATCTCTGGGGAGACATCGCTCCAACTCCGACACAGAAATTCTGAAATCCTTTGCGAAAGTCAGAAAGAGAACTCAGCTCACCACCAGCAATCTATTCAGCTCGTGTCTCTTTTTCCGAGCCAAACTCAACTTCCAGTAAGGAACACATCGTACGCAAAAAATCCTGTGCCACCAACGTCAGAACTGAAATGCTTCCAGTGAACGTATCCACCAATCCCCCTCCTGGCTCTGGCATCCAACCTGCTGCAGTCTTCAATTTCGAAAGAACCACAGATATGGGGGCTATGATCCAGCAGGTAACAAATGCGTTCAAAATGCTTCAGAATAAAATTGAACAGCAATGCGCCACCCTGAGAAATGATATCAAAACTGATCTCTTGGAATTTAAAGGCTCACTGGTTGTTGAGTTAAAAAAGGAGGTTAACAAGGAAGTAGCATTCGAAGTTAATCAGGTGAGAGAAGAATTTAATAATAGGTTAGCTCAAATTGAACAAAATTCAGCCCAATACCAAATTGACTCAAAACTGGCCGAACTCGATAGATTAACAAAGAATCTTCAGAATCAGGACAAGGCTAATCGAAGACTCAACATTTTCGTCAAGGGACTCACAGTGGGAGATGCAGATGGGGTTATAAATTTTTTTTCTCAAAAAGTTGCTCTAAACGAGGTAATACAGCAGGTGTACAGCATAGGCACCAATGGCAACATGTGGAAAGTTGGTTTGAAGAGTACCCAAATAAAGAACGATATTTTCAAAAGAAAAAGAATCCTGAAAGGCACCACCGTTTACATCGAGGGGGATCATACAATCGCAGAGAGCCAAACACAGAAAATGATCAGAGATAATGAACAGCTCGAAATGAGGGAAAGCAAGTTTTGGTCAGTTTTAATTGCCTGAAAGTTGACAATGACTCCTACATATGGGACTATTCGCTGAATAACCTCCGTAAATGTAACCCTAATGAACTCAGGAGAGTAAGATCTCTGCCAATGGAGCAGGGGGACAGTCATCTAGACAATAACACAACTCAACTCAGGTTTCGATTTGGTGAACAGTGATAACACAAGAAATGGTAGAACACCAAAAAACTACTAAATAATACATGTAAGTTACGTATGATAATATGGAACGTCTATGGTTACTCTAATCTCAAACCAGAACCTGAACTTCCATCTGCAGATATCATCGGAATAACGGAAACGTGGAAAACAATCAAGCCAAAGCTGCACCCCTACTTCTGAGACAACTTTTATACCTTTCATGTCAACGCTAGTAAGATGAGGAAAGGACCCGGCAGGCCTGGGGGGGGGGACTTCTCTTGCTCACCCGAAACAAACAATCTCCAGAGTCCCCTAGAAATTGCACAGAGAGAATGGTGGATTTGCGTGCGGCTGAGCTCTGGTGCATTCGGCATAATTATGATCCTGGTATACTTCAATCCAGATCTTTACTTTTCCCCTGTTTTAGAACAGTTCAACCAGCAGTTCAATAGCCTCAATGAATAATTTCTGCATGATATAATAGTCATTGCCAGGGATTTTAATGCACACATCAAAGAATATAACAGGCTACCAGAGGAGCTAACTGAGAGAACTAACCTCTCACTTGTAAAGCAATGGCTTTGCGATACTTAATGGCAGAACCGTGAGTGATAGAACAGCGCGGAGTACATTTGTTAAGTCTCCCAGCAGCGTAATAGATCACTTCTGGATCAGCACTGAGCATCTTCACGTCAGAATCCGATCATTACCCAGTCCAACTCGACTTCACCTCTATCGCTGTCAATCCTTCACCACTGTCTCGTCTCCAGTACTCTAATAATCAACCCCAGAAGATAAAAAACATAATATGGAATCCAGAAGCGGCACCAGCCAACGCAAGGACCATCCAATGTTCCCTCCGAACCCACATAAATTTTGGTGAGTCCTCTGTCGACACTCTGAATGAAAACCTATTAACAGCCATCAAAGAAACGGCCACAGAATTAGGTATAATGAAAATAAACAACGGCTCGGAGGTCCCTGTCCGCGCTGACGAGCTTTGGCTTGATGTCTCTTGCAGAACTGCCGAAAAAAACCTCCACCGGGCCATTAAAGTCAGCAGGAATACCACCCAGAGTACTCAAACTTACGCAGGAACCACTAAAGCTATCAGAAAGAACTACAGGAAAGTAATAAGGAACCAATGCGCCCACCACTTCCAAGTGACCAGAGACAGACTGGCCAACATAAAATGTACAACAGAATTCTGGGCTACAAGCAAATCGTTGAGACCCCGAAGCTTCACACCGCCTAGCATTCATTTTGAGAGGTGGGAAGAGTTCCTGCACGAAATGTATCCACCCAAGTCGGGCAGAGCCGAAGTGATGTATACTGGAGTCCTCACCCCGGAGATGCACAGAGAAATCTCAATGACAGAGCTTCAACTTTGTCTGAAGAAACTTAAAAATAGCAAGGCTCCTGGCTCTGACCTGTTCTCCAACGAATGCTACAAAACTCTCCCAGATAACTGGATGCTTTACTTGCTTGCCATATTCAACAAAATCTTAGAAACAGAAAATATACCACGAGAATAGTCTACATCAATTCTGGCCATGTTCCACAATAAAGGTGACATCAGTGAACCCGGTAACTACCGTGGTATCGCATTAACCAACTTTATCAGCAAATTATTCACAATGATAATCAGGGAAAGAGTGATGGACTGGGCAGAAAAACAAGGTTCTATCCCCGAGTGTCAAGCCGGCTTCCGTAGCAAAAGAGGGTGCATAGACAACATCTTCGTGCTCCAATCAGCGCTGCCCCTGAGAGGTAGGTTGGCAGGTAGCTCTGCGATGGCTTGCGTGGTAGACTTCAAACTAGCCTTTGACAGTGTGAAATATGATATTCTGTGGAGTAAACTGCTGCAACCGAGCCTAAGCGCGAAAGTGATCAGAATTCTCGCCAATCTCTATGGGGATGCCAGAGCTCAAGTCCGACAATCAGGGGAATTGTCTGAGGAAATCAGCCTGACGGAGGGAGTCCTGCAGGGAGAAACGCTCAGCCCGACACTCTTCATTCTCCTACGGGCTGACATCGAATCGTACTTCAGACAACAGGGGTGTGAAGGATTGAATATAGATGGAAATAGAGACGTGATGATACTTCTGTATGCTGACAACCTAATTGTGCTAGCAAAGAACCCGCTGGACATGAAGAAAAAACTGGCTATCCTGTCCCAGTACACGCACGATAATGGTTTAACAATCAACACAACCAAAACCAAAATTCTGTACTTCAACAAATCAGGTAACATCCGCTCTGCCTCAAAGCACAATTTCACGCTAGATGAAGAGAACCTAGAAGTGACGAAAGAGTGTCTACCTGGGAACAACCTTCACCAGCACTCTAGTGGATCTAGAAGCGGCGAAAGCAGCAGTGTCCAAGGCAAAAATTGTCATAGCAACAGTGATATACTAGGTACTGGCTACCCGCAGAGCAGACTCCTGGACCTGTTAGTACAAACTTTTTGAGTCAATAATAACCACTACTCTCCTATACGGTGCTCACTCCTGGGGCTTACGCTACCGGGATCTTCTTGAAGAAATCCAGGTCGGTTACTTCAAGAGAATCTTCTCCCTCCCCCGAAATACGCCAGGATATGCGCTGAGAGTAGAGTTGGGATTGTGCCCATTAACCCACAAAGTATTCAAATAAGCCTGGGGGTGGATTATCAAGATACTTCAAATGCCGGACGATCGTCTTCCTCAGCGCTGCTTCCTCCGTCTCCATCATCTCTCACTGAATAATAAATGTGAAAGAAAATATAACCGGACCGCTCCGTTTCACGACCTTTTAACAGAGGCTGGGCACCATGATCTCTGGCTTGAACTCGACTGGAGAGCATGGCAGAGTCGTGAACAGTTGGTCTTTAGTGACCTAGAGAAGGCATTACGAGAAACCGATCGTATGAGATACAACACATCTTCCTTCCTGCAAAATCTGTCATACACAAACGGACATCCTCTACCTGCTAAATACATTAATATCAGATGCCCTGTTCAGTGGACCAGAATGATTATAAATCAGAGACTAGCAAACAACTTCAGGCTAAGTCTGGCGAGAGATGGAAACGTCTACAACTGTGATCCAAAGATGAAATGTCCTTGCTGCTATTTCTACTCCCACGACACTGTCAACCACATCCTGAGTGAATGTCCAATTTACGAACCCTTCAGGAAGAAACTCCTAACAAAAGATGACCTCTGGGTAGACATTCCAAAGCTTCTGAACCCGCGAACACGCCTTGATATGAGAAATATGTATCTTTTCATACTGAATGTATTAAGTGTCGGAAATCTTTGTAACCTAGAACACTAAGAACTCAAATTTGCCCTCTTACTATCATTTGTCATGTGTTATAGCTCTCAAAAACTGTAATAATAAAATACGTGAATGAATGAATGAACTTTCAACATAGATAATAATCAACCAAGATTCAACTGACTGTCAGCAATAAATCTTTTGTTAATCGTGCAAATATGTAAAATATGTAAAAATAACTATCGACAAGACAGGAGCTTACTATTACTATTACTAATGTATATTAACTTGTCTTCCCCCGAGAAAATGGGGTCAATGTACCTCGAAATTCTCGTAAATAAATAATAATAATAATAATGATAATAATAATTATGGCGTAGGGAAGTTGGCGTACCCATCTCCCATCAGGATGATGTTCCACCCTGCTGCAATAGCCGTGTTAGTTGCGTGCTAACTACCCGTAACTTCCAATACCCGGTTCTACCAACGAGTCGCGGCACAGCCCCCCACAGCCGGTCCCTTTCGGATGAAGGCCATGGATCAGTTGGGAGGGGCGACAGACCTGGATCTAACAATGGTAACAACTTGGCTGTCCATAGGATTAGGTGGTCGGAGGAGCTCAAGGAGGACCTCATGCAATGTTGGGTGGATAGTCAGCCGGCGCAGCGAGGATACATGGCGCGGATGCGGGGCTTGTGGTGTGCTACGCACCCCGAGTATGCACATTTTAGCCTACAGCATCTTCGAGATCAGGCCAGTCGCTTGCGTCAGCAGGGCTATGATTTGCTCGTCGTTCCACGACGGCTGTCGGGTGGTCGTTTCTCTCAGATTTCTGTGCAAAGCGTTGAGCCTCAGCCGAAGTAACCTACCCGTCATAGTGATGAGGTGCCGGGGAGAGCTTCGAGAGATATGGGATCAAGGGGGGAGAGGGTTACGGGGAAGTTCCGTATTCGGCCTGACGATCTGGCGTTAGAGAATGAGGCACTGGCTGCTGTGCTCTCCCCGAACGTTAGCTTGCTCGACATTAACTGGGCTGTGTATGAAGCAGCGCGCCGTCTAAAGCCGCGAACCCTTGCAGGGGTTTGAGCTGAAGATGAGGAGGCGAATTGCACAGCTTCAGGGAAAAATCGAGATCGATCGAAAGCAGGCGTCGCAAATTCAGTGTGTGATTGATTTCATCGTAAGTGGGCGAAATTTTACGTCTTCAATTCGCAAAATATCTGCGAACTTGCGGTATCATCATCACACTCTGAATAAGGCAGTCCTCCTTGTTATCAAGGGGAGATTTGTCGAGAGGGTTCGAGTTCTGGGGGCTACAAAGCGGTCCCTGGAAAAGCGGTTGCGGCGAATGGTGGACAATACTGTCTTTCATTCCGACCCCAGCCGGTGGTTCGAGCCTTCAGCGCCTGCACCCGACAAGATTCCATCAGTCGAGCAGGTTGAGGAATTCTGGGGGGCACTTTACAGTCACGTTCCTCGTCTCATGACGGAGACTCCAGCTTTTCAAGAATTTCGTGCATTTTGTGAAGAACATCGTCGGCAGCGCGCGGAGTTCACCCCAGTCACTCAGGAGGAAATTCAAGCTGCGCTGCGAGGCATGAAGAACCATGCCGCTCCGGGTCCAGATGGCATCAACGCCTTTTGGTGGAAGAGGTTTACCTCGGTTCATAGCCATCTGGCTAGGATTTTCACATCGTTCATCGATGGTAGCGTGATGCTTCCTGAGTGGTTGGTGGAGGGGAGAACTGTGCTGCTTCCGAAGAAGGGAGACTTGTCTGACCCGGCAAATTACCGGCCGATCACGTGCCTGAATACGCTCTATAAGCTCTTCACAGGAGTCTTGAATGAGCGTATCTTGCACGATAAACAACCCGTGTGGCGACAGATTTATGAACAGCGGGGGGCGAAGCGGTCGCTGTCAGGGTGTAAGGAGGGTATACTCATCGATCGCTGCATATTGCGCGATTCAATACAGTATCATCGGCACCTATCAGTGGCCTGGGTCGACTATCGTAAGGCATTTGATAGCACGAGCCATGAGCTCATTTTCCTGCTACTCGAGTGCCTTGCGGTAGAAGAAAATATCGTGAGGTGCATTAGAAATCTTGCACCACTTTGGAGGACGCGCTTCACCATAACATGAGGTGAGGGTCGGCTTACTTCAGGGTTGGTGCAATTCAGGAGAGGAGTTTTTCAGGGCGATACCTTGAAACCTCTCTTGTTCTGTATCTCACTGATGCCCCTATCTGTCGTCTTGCGCGGTGTTGGTGGATACCAAGCCGGAAGACCTGGCGATCGGAAGCATCAGGTTAGCCATATATTCTATATGGATGACCTGAAATTATTTGCTTCAGGAGAGCGGCAACTCAAGCTCCAGCTTGATGTTGTTGCAGTGTACTCACGCGCGGTCGGGATGAGCTTTGGGTTGGACAAATGCGCAGTCTTCCACATAAAGAGAGGGAAGGTTGGGGACGGGATGGGAGAGGTACACCTGGTGGATGGAAGCATCATCAGACATCTTGGCGCTGAGGAGTCGTATAGGTATCTTGGCTTCAATCAGCGATCCGTAGTGCACGCTGAGGCGGTCAAAGAGACTCTTCGTGAGGAATATCGTCGGCGGCTTCGGAGAGTTTGGAAGTCCGAACTCTCCGGAAAGAACAAGGTGGCCGCGACAAACATGTTCGCTGTTCCAGTTCTTCTGTACTCCTTTGGCGTGCTCCAATGGAGGAGGGATGAGCTGAAGCAGTTGGACAGGGATACTCATAAACTAATGAACATCCACAAAAGCCTATATCCCCGATCTTCGTGTCCCCATTTATACTTCCCGCGTGACAGTGGTGGCCGAGGACTACTCAGCCTAGAATCTCTCCATGAGCGCATGGTCCTCGGTTTGGCCTGTGACGTGATGAACGGCTTGGATCCTCTCTTGGAGTTTGTGCACGATCATGAGCTTCATGGGATTCAGGCCTTTCTCTACAAGGCGGCGGATACCGCAGCTGAGGCTCTCGGGTTGGAGTTTCGTCATGACCGAGGTGGTCAGCTGGCTAGTCATTCATTGGCCAGCATGACTAAATCTCGGCGAAGAGCGACCCATGCAGGGCGTGTTCTTTCGTCATGTGGAAGAACAGGGCTTGTCCGTCCAGCTGACTTTCTCATTTTTGAAGACGGCTGGCTTGATGTCCGAAACCGAGGGCTTCATTTGCGCATGTCAGAATGGCGTGATAAACACCCTGGTCTATAGGAGCCGTGTTATGGAATTGCAAGTTCCGGATATTAGGTGCCGATGCATCCAGCGATCCCATTCAAAATAAAATTCGGTGACAGAGTAATTGCTGATTTCACGTGATTTCAGAGCGATTTCCATGATTCTATGCAATTATTGATTTCATGTGATTGCCTGGGATTTTTTGGTGATTTCGCGATTTCAGATGATTTCAAGTGACTTCAAATTTTTTATTTCATCTATTTAGTGGAGTAAGTGGGACTGAAGATAGAACCTGGAGGGAAATAAATGCATCATATTAATGCACACAAGCTCAAGCACGAAAGTTACAAAGGGGGTGAATGTAGGAACGAAACCAGCAAGGTGAAGTCATAAGCATCAAATAATTTTTTCGTCACTGAGGCCCGAAAAGTGGCGCTTACAGGGGCTGTGTTGAGAGGGGGTAAATGGCGTTTAGCATACCAGGTCTGTAAAACGAGGTACAATCGGTCAAATAAGTTCGTAAAAGACTTGAAGTTGGGCGCAGATGGAGGTGAGGCGGCGGTAAACACTGAAGCCGAAGTAACTAGACTGAAATTCGCGTCACAGACTCGCATCTTCGAAATTATGTTTCGTGCTTCGTTGTGATATGGGGGGAATGGGGAATTGGAGTGACGTTTTGAATATTTCTTTTTTCGGAGCAAAAAATAATTGTTTTTATTTTTAATTTTCGTTGTCATTGCCATCAATGTTAACCAAATGAGGGGACTAACAAGTAAATATATATATCGTTCTAGTACAAGAATAAATAAATAAATAAATCAGTTTGTCAATTTTTGAAGTAAATGTTGATAGTTATA
>NW_021680617.1:0-440 GCF_001412515.2 Diachasma alloeum | reverse complement strand
GGTAAAGTTGGGAGAAAAATTCTTTCCTTAGTATAACTCTCAAGTTCGAAAATTGAATGATGGAAACGCGAAAAAATGTCTATTCTTTGCATTCTGTTATTTATTGAATTATTTTGATAGTGGCTCATTTTGCAACAAAAAGCAATTGAAATTCTTTCGTAGGAAGTTTTAGCAGCTATAAAATAAATGTTTATAACTTTTCATATAATTTTCTCTCTTGAGATGAAGAGACACACGTGAGAACAATTGTCGTAGAAATATCATGCGATTTAACAAAAAAATACTATTAGATTTCTATTGAACTTTCCATCAGTTTTTTGTCAAATCTTACGAAAAATTCTGCGAATTTTTTCCATAAGAATATTGAATGTCGCATGAGAGAAGCAACACCGGAGCAACAGATTTCATTTTTCTATACAGCTTATTCTACTGAAATGATT
>NW_021680616.1:202052-203438 GCF_001412515.2 Diachasma alloeum | reverse complement strand
AGAATTTTGATCTCTACAACTTTGTATAGTACGTTTTTGGACGCACAGCTCGTTATTCACGAGTAATTTCGAAAAAACTGTTTTCAGGGGTAGTTTTTTGGCGTTTTTAACCCCCGCACAAACTTGGGGAACCTTAAATATCCGCCATTAGTTTCATACGCCCAAATCACNGTTTTTGGACGCACAGCGCGTTATTCACGAGTTATTTCGAAAAAACTGTTTTCAGGGGTAGTTTTTTGGCTTTTTCAACCCCCGCACAAACTTGGGGAACCTTAAATATCCGCCATTAGTTTCATACGCCCAAATCACAAATTCCATAAAAAATGGAGCCTGTATCGCAAACATTCGTATGTTAGACCGACGTTCATTTGACTAGTCGGAGATCCGTTCGGGGTTTCTCCGCGCCTTTGAAAATTCATTCCTCCGCTCCTAGTTAAGATTAAAGAATGAAACCGTCGTCATTTATTGAGAATTTAATTCTCTATCGATCGGCATCGGTTTCATTCTTTCATCTTCATTAGGGGGGGAGAAATGAATTTTCTAATCGGGAAAGCCCCTCCGGGCTCACTCGACGTCGGAAAGCCGTTCGGGGTTTCTCCGCGCTTTTGAACATTCATTCCTCCGTTCCTAACTGAGATTAAGAAATGACACCGATGTCATTTATTAAAAATATAATTCTCAATCGGTAAGCTTTGGTTTCATTACTTCATCTCAATTAGGGAGGGGAGAAATTAATTTTTGAATGAGAAGAACTTGTTCGGAGTTACTGCGCGCTTTGAAAATTCATTCCTCCTCTCCTAATAGAGATTAAGAAATGAAACCACTGTCATTTATTGAGAATATTATTCTCGATCGATAGATGTTGCTTTAATTCCCTCTTCGCAATTAGGGGGGGGGGGAGGGAGAAATGAATCTTCCAATCAAGGGAGCTCCTCCGGACTCACTCGACGCCGGAGAGCCATTCGGGATTTCTCCGCGCATTCGAAAATTCATTCCTCCGCTCCTACTTGAGATTAAGGAATGAAACCGTTGTCATTTATTGAGAATTTAATTCTCGATCGATCGGCGTCGGCTTCAATCCTTCATCTCAATTAGGGTGGGAGAAATGAATTTTCCAATCGGGGGAGTCCCTCCGAGCTCACTCGACGTCGGAGAGCCGTTCGGGGTTTCTCCGCGCTTTTGAAAATTCATTCCTCCGCTCCTAATGGAGATTAAGAAATGAAACCGATGTCATTTATTAAAAATACAATGGTCGATCGGTAGGCTTTGGTTTCATTTCTTCATCTCAATTAGGGAGGGGAGAAATTAATTTTTGAATGAGAAGAACTTGTCCGGAGTTATTGCACGATTTTAAAATTCATTCCTCCTCTCCTAATAGTAATTAAG
>NW_021680616.1:192858-194640 GCF_001412515.2 Diachasma alloeum | reverse complement strand
GCGAAAAGTCTCATTCGTTAATCTATTATTATTGATTTAATCCCATTATGTGTATGAGATTTGTTGAGATATAATCTCTCACAAATATTGAATATATTTCTCATCAAAATAATTTGAAATTCATTCATTACCTTTGTATCACTGACAAAATATGTAATAAATGTGAATAAGATGAATTGCTCGTATTTTTTTTTTATTAAAGATCTAGTTGTATAGAAATTCAAATAAATGATCCTCTTTCGCTCAAGACTTCATAATTCCTTCTCTCCCTCTCCTTTATGATCAACTAATTTACAAATTAAGACAATAAGAAGTTGTATGAACGAAAATGGGATAATCAAGCGGATGAGTGAATGCAAAGGAGGTTGCATGTTGGATTTAAGATTGGGAACGCATCCCTGTTATCGACTGTTTCCATGGTAATAGATGAAAATTTCTTTACCCACAGAGACGGCCTCTCGATTAGTTCATGCGCGCCACCGCTATGCAACTCTGATCGAACAGTTCCCATAAGCCTGAGCAATCTCCCCTATTATCTCTGTCTAATGATCTAAAAGTCTTCTCCTTTTTCTCGACATATTTATTATTGACACGTAGGTCAAAAAATTCATAGACAATCCCAGCGCTGTCGCTGGAAAACTCTATAGTTTTCCAGTGATTCTATTGAATAATTGTGCAGATTTTGTTTTTTTTTACTATAGTAATGTTCGATTATATATATTTATTCCCCCCTGAGTGAGAAAGGAATATGTATCGCGCTCGCTTCCATTCATTGTCGTCTCCGTCGCGTTGGCACCAGAGATTATTATTAGGGAGATTGCTAGCGCCTATGGAAACGCTTCCACCGCAAAATTTCGTAGCGAGTATGTACCTGTAAGTAAAACAGGGAGCGTGTGAGAGCGTCGATTACGGCGCAGAGTGGGGGGGAACGCGTATGGTGGAATCGGAGGGCGGATGGAACGGTGATGTTCGCTAAGGTATGATACAGGGAGGTATGGTGAAGCTTTGATTTCGCCGACAACGAAACAGGGGACAAGTTCCACGGAAGCCACGCGCGGCGCTGTTGCGTCCCTTCCCCTCATGCGGATTAGATCTCCAACCACATGCCGATTTTACTTGCGTCGCGCGTTCAAATCCCCGTCAAATCAATTTTTTTTTTCTTGACAGAGAAATAGTATATTTCGTAACGAGTGCAAAAAAGTGGTTTTTGGCGAGTGGGAGGTTTATATCACGATCCAAAAACCACTTTTTTAACGAGTTACGAACAAAATTTTTCATCACAATGTGTCGGAAAGTTAGTTCTCCGATACAGCGTGATGAAAATAAAATTTTGTGTTCAATCGAGAGGAACAGGATTAAAAAATGTTGAGATGAAAACTATATGATTCTCAGCAAATAGTTCCATGGGTCGAGCGATAAACATTGACTGAGTCATGTCGACTAAACGATTGAAATACTAATTAGAAGAAAGAATAATTAACATCAGAAGTCCATTCAATTAATTATTCCTCTTCTCTTCAGTGAAGCTTAATAGGGAAGAATTGGGAGGGATTGGATTACGATAACGAGGATCCTAGTTTGAACTATGTTTTTTAATGTTTTCTTCTATGAACAAGTTTTGAAAAAGATACGAGGGTCATAATGGTCACGAAGGGGGAAATAAATGAAGTACAAGGGGTTTCAAAAGCCACAAAAGAAAAAAAAAGTCCCAACTATTCACTTACGCACCTCACACAAATAACAATCGTTCTTTGACACTTGATCACTCGGGAGCAAACCACC
>NW_021680616.1:191777-192791 GCF_001412515.2 Diachasma alloeum | reverse complement strand
TGAGAGTCATGTCGACTAGACGATTGAAATACTAATTAGAAGAAAGAATAATTAACATCAGAAGTCCATTCAATTAATTATTCCTCTTCTCTTCAGTGAAGCTTAATAGGGAAGAATTGGGAGGGATTGGATTACGATAACGAGGATCCTAGTTTGAACTATGTTTTTTAATGTTTTCTTCTATGAACAAGTTTTGAAAAAGATACGAGGGTCATAATGGTCACGAAGGGGGAAATAAATGAAGTACAAGGGGTTTCAAAAGCCACAAAAGAAAAAAAAAGTCCCAACTATTCACTTACGCACCTCACACAAATAACAATCGTTCTTTGACACTTGATCACTCGGGAGCAAACCACCGCTTTTTTCCAGCCATTGTCGTCGCTTCTCAATTTTTTTCACACTGGGAAGGGAGAAAAAACGATAATTATCCCTAGAAGATGCTTTGCAATTTATAATTGCACACGATTTAACCATTTTGCATGAATTAACTCGCACAGACTGCTCAGATCTATTGGAGTACGTTTTGGAGCAGACGTAAACAAACAACATTCGCGAGATATTTTCGCGCGAAAAATAAATATTGTTCAACATTGGACAAAAATGCATTTTCATTTTATTTTTAATGCTATTACATTGAGCAGTGATTTCACTCTCAATCTTGGTAATTATTTTCAGTAAAAAAAGAAAGAATTCACCTATTATAAGATAAAAATCACCCCATTAATGAAAGAGTGAGCGGGCCATTGACTATTAAAGAAATAGTACATGAAAAACCAAGAATATATTTGCATTTTTTTATTTTTCTTCGCATTGTACATGTAATTTCATACGGGGCTAATTATTTTGACTTAAAATATAAATTTCATAACGTTCCCTCCAGCAAAAAAAGTGCCAGTGGTGGGAGACTAAAGGAGATGAGGGGAAGCGTAAGTCGACCGGAACGCCGCTTCTGGCGCTCCGGCGAACTTGTCCCCTATTTTCTGGCTTCATCATACCTGTTTGTATCATACCTTA
>NW_021680616.1:189323-190956 GCF_001412515.2 Diachasma alloeum | reverse complement strand
CGGTTGAGGATCCAATTCTCAATCGATTGTCACCAGTTTCATCCCTTAATCTCTGCTGGGGGAGGAGAAAGGGATTTTTTGATCAAAGCCGCCGGAGAATCGGTCGGGATTCTCCGGCGCTTGAATCCCGACCGATTCAAATATTCGTTTCTCCCCCTCTAATTTAGATGAAGGGAGGAAACGACCGCAATCTATTGAGGATTCAATACTCAATCGATTGTCACCAGTTTCATCCCTTAATCTCTGCTGGGGGAGGAGAAATGGATTTTTTAATCAAAGCCGCCGGAGAATCGGTCGGGATTCTCCGGCGCTTGAATCCCGACCGATTCAAATATTCGTTTCTCCCCCTCTAATTGAGATGAAGGGAGGAAACGACCGCAATCTATTGAGGATTCAATACTCAATCGATTGTCACCAGGTTCATCCCTTAATCTCTGCTGGGGGAGGAGAAATGGATTTTTTAATCAAAGCCGCCGGAGAATCGGTCGGGATTCTCCGGCGCTTGAATCCCGACCGATTCAAATATTCGTTTCTCCCCCTCTAATTGAGATGAAGGGAGGAAACGACCGCAATCTATTGAGGATTCAATACTCAATCGATTGTCACCAGTTTCATCCCTTAATCTCCGCTGGAGGAGGAGAAATGGATTTTTCAACGGAGAGAGCCGTTTGGAGACTCACTCGATCCATAAATATTCGTTTCTCCCCCTCTAATTGAGATGAAGGGATAAAACAGATCGCAATCAATTGAGGATTCAAATTTCAATCGATTGGCAACCGTTTCATCCCTTCGTCCTCATTAGGGAAGGAGAAATTGATTGTTATATTAAGGGCAGGATTCCGCCGCCCATCGACGTTTCGAACTGCGGTAGGTTTCCCTCACCTGCTCGACAGCGAACATTACCGCTCGCTCCGCCCGCCGATTCCACCATACGCCTTCCGCGCAACTCTGCGCCGTTATCGACGCTCTCACACGCTCCCTGTTTTACTTACAGGTACGTACTCAAAATTAGTTCTGCGCCACCGCTACGAAAATTTGCGGTTGAAGCGTTTCCATAGGCGCTAGCAATCTCCCTTTTGGCACGTGCCCCCGCCAAACTTAACGAGTGGGAGTGAGAAAGAAAATGGAGAAGAAGGAGAGAGAAAACATTCCAACTCGTTTGAACGGTTGGAACGTTTTCGTTATTCTCCAGCGATCTACACATAATGGAATTAATTCAATAGTAACAGATTAATGAATAAGATTTTTCGCAGGTTATTGCGAGATTTAGACGAATGGTTTGCCTCCTTCAGTAACCATAAAAAATTGTTTCCAATCGACAATATCTCCCGATGGAATGGAACGATGTGAATGAATCAAGTATCAATTTCAATCTTTAAAAAATTCATCGAGAGTGAAAAAAAATCCGGGAATTCCACTCTGACATTTCTCTATTGTCTGTATTTACCGAGGAAGAAAAACGTTATTCCTAGGAATCGATGTTTTTTTTAGGCAGCTGCATTTCTGAAATGGAATGAGCAAGCAATGTTAAAATTAAGTCATTTTGTAAAAAATTTCTAGTGACATGATCCTGAAAATCAAAGGAAAGTCTTGAATTCAGGAATGATGTCTGTAGGTTTCAGTAATATTTTCG
>NW_021680616.1:188771-189218 GCF_001412515.2 Diachasma alloeum | reverse complement strand
TTTTTTTAGGCAGCTGCATTTCTGAAATGCAATGAGCAAGCAATGTTAAAATTAAGTCATTTTGTAAAAAATTTCTAGTGACATGATCCTGAAAATCAAAGGAAAGTCTTGAATTCAGGAATGATTTCTGTAGGTTTCAGTAATATTTTCGTGGAAATTCCGAGAACACTTATTGGGAATTTTTATCGCGTTGCCGTAATACGGAAATTTCAAGGAATTTCGTCATTGCAAATTAAAAATTTCTATAAATTTCAGTCCAATTATATGTGTACATCCACGTGAAAAGGGCCCATTTTATCGCATCTAATTTCCGAGATATTCACGTTTTTCTCTCCACTCTATTTATCCCATTGTTAAATTGATTTTTTGATCTTTTATATGGACGTCACACGGAGTAAAATAAATCGGTAAAAGTCTTGCGATCGCAAGGAGTTTCCTGAAGATCCC
>NW_021680616.1:187169-188583 GCF_001412515.2 Diachasma alloeum | reverse complement strand
GGGGCCCCCCCGATTAGAAAATTCATTTCTCCCCCCCCCCGCGCTAATTGCGCAGAGGGAATGAACGCAACATCTATCGATCGAGAATAATATTGTCAATAAATGATAGTGGTTTCGTTCCTTTAGTTTCTATTAGGAGAGGAAGAATGAATTTTCCGAACAAGTCCTTCTCATTCAAAAATTAATTTCTCCCCTCCCTAATTGAGATGAAGTAATGAAACCAAAGCTTACCGATTGAGAATTATATTTTTAATAAATGACATCGGTGTCATTTCTTAATCTCAGTTAGGAACGGAGGAATGAATGTTCAAAAGCGCGGAGAAACCCCGAACGGCTTTCCGACGTCGAGTGAGCCCGGAGCGGCTCTCCCGATTGGAAAATTCATTTCTCCCACCCTAGATAAGATGAAGGAATGAAACCGATGTCGATCAATAGAGAATTAAATTCTCAATAAATGACAGCGGTTTCATTACTTAATCTCAAGTAGGAGCGGAGGAATGAATTTTCAAAAGCGCGGAGAAACCCCGAACGGCTCTCCGGCGTCGAGTGAGTCCGAAGTAGTCCAATGAACGATGGTCTAACATAGGAATGTTTGCTAATCAGGCTCCATTTTTGATACAATTTGTGACTTGGGCGTATGAAACTAATGGTGGATGTTTAAGGTTCCCCAAGTTTGTGCGGGGGTTGAAAAAGCCGAAAAACTACCCCGGAAAACGGTTTCTTCGAAATAACTCGTGAATAACGCGCTGTACGTGCAAAAACGTAATATACAAAGTTGTAGAGCTCAAAATTCTACACAAAAAAAGATTGGGGCACTTTACCCCTATTCCCAACCGTTCATCCCCCAGAGCCGCGTGAAGATCAGATTAAAAAAAAAAATGTTTTCCATTTAAAAAATTGAAGTTAATGAATTTTTTTTTTTTTTGTAATTCGGAATATCAGTTTTTTTTTCAATAACTTGTTTATTTATTCAGAGCGAATTTAATATATGTTGCTATTTATATCTTGACATTGAATCGATGAATTTCTTTTTTTTTTCTTCCATATTTTTGATTTGAACATTTACCACAAATTTTGTCTTGACCGTACCCGCGAATCTCCTATGGATTCAAAGTTAAACGCAATTTTCTAGCTCCAACCCATAAATCCGGCGCCGGGAATGAGAACCTTTTGTGCGAGAGAGAAGTCTACGTCTCGCTCCCACTCGCTACAGCATTGTTGCGACCATTTGCGCATGCGCGCACGGGCCTGTGGAACATCACGGACTGAATGCGAGATAAAGAATCATTTGAAGTTTTTCGTCATCCGTTCGCTCTCTCTCACTCTCACTCTCTCTCTCTCCCTCTCTCTCTCTTACTCCCTCCCTCCCTCCCTTCCGCTCACTCTCTCTCTCCCTCTCTCTCTCTCTCTCTCT
>NW_021680616.1:185503-186060 GCF_001412515.2 Diachasma alloeum | reverse complement strand
CTCTCTCTCTCTCGGATGAAAAAAAGGCTGTTTGACGGAGAACTAAATTACCCATCAATTAACCCTCTTTCATCCCTCAATCAAAGTAAAAAATCGAAGAAACTGTCATGAAAATCACAGCGCAGTAAGAAAAATAATTGTTTTGCGGCGCACAGTGACTCCCGGTAATTAAAAATACACCTCTCCCCTCCTAATTGAGATTAAGGGATGNCATCTATCGATCGAGAATAATATTCTCAATAAATGACAGTGGTTTCATTTCTTAATCTCTATTAGGAGAGGAGGAATGAATGTTCAAAAGCGCGTGGAAACCCCGAACGGATCTCCGACTAGTCCAATGAACGTCGGTCTAACATACGAATGTTTGCGATACAGGCTCCATTTTTTATGGAATTTGTGATTTNAACTTTCATCCCTTAATCTCTGTAACAAAAAAATAAAAACTGCCATGAAAGTCAGGGCCCAGTAAGAAAAATACTTTTTTGTCGCGGCGCACCCTGAATTGGTAATTAAAAATTCACCTCTCCCCTCCTAATTGAGATTAAGGGATGAAAAAA
>NW_021680616.1:185276-185443 GCF_001412515.2 Diachasma alloeum | reverse complement strand
TGAATTTGAGAGTGAATTTCTGTGGTTCCCGGTAGCTTAGTCGGTAAGAGTGCCCGGCGCGTATCTGGGAGACCCGGGTTCGATTCCCGGCTGGGTGAAGCGGAAATTTTTTCTCTCTAAATTCTAATTGTCTAAGAATTTTTTTATGCCTAAAGGAGGTTAGGCGG
>NW_021680616.1:183092-185028 GCF_001412515.2 Diachasma alloeum | reverse complement strand
TTTTTTCATCCCTTAATCTCAATTAGGAGGGGAGAGGTGAATTTTCAATTACCGGGAGTCACTGTGCGCCGCAAAACAATTATTTGTCTTACTGCGCTCTGAGTTTCATGACAATTTCTTCCATTTTTTACAAAGATTAAGGGATGAAAGAGGGTTAATTGATGGGGAATTTAATTCTCCGTCGAACTGCCCTTTTTTCATCCCTTAATCTCAATTAGGAGGGGAGAGGTGAATTTTTAATTACCGGGAGTCACTGTGCGCCGCAAAACAATTATTTTTCTTACTGCGCTGTGATTTTCATGACAGTTTCTTCCATTTTTTACAGAGATTAAGGGATGAAAGAGGGTTAATTGATGGGTAATTTAGTTCTCCGTCAAACAGCCTTTTTTTCATCGGAGAGAGAGAGAGAGAAAGTGAGAGGGAGAGAGAGGGAACGGCTGACGAAAAACATCAAATGATTCTTTTTCTCGCATTCAGTCCGTGATGTTCCACAGGCCCGTGCGCGCATGCGCAAATGGTCGCAACAATGCTGTAGTGAGTGGGAGCGAGACGGAGACTTCTCTCTCGCACAAAAGGTTCTCATTCCCGGCGCCGGATTTAGGGGTTGGAGCTAGAAAATTGCGTTTAACTTTGAATCCATAGGAGATTCGCGGGTACGGTCAAGACAAAATTTGTGGTAAATGTTCAAATCAAAAATATGGAAGAAAAAAAAAAGAAATTCATCGATTCAATGTCAAGATATAAATAGCAACATATATTAAATTCGCTCTGAATAAATAAACAAGCTAGTGAAAAAAACACTGATATTCCGAATTACAAAAAAAACAAAAATTCATGAACTTCAATTTTTTTAATGGAAAACATTTTTTTTTCCCATCTGATCTTCATGCGGCTCTGGGGGATGAACGGTTGGGAATACGGGTAAAGTGCCCTCTCTGAGGCCGTCTCTGTGGGTAATGAAATTTTCATCTATTACAATGGAAACAGTCGATAACAGGGATGCGTTCCCAATCTTAAATCCAACATGAAACCTCCTTTGCATTCACTCATCCGCTTGATTATCCCATTTTCGTTCATACAACTTCTTATTGTCTTAATTTGTAAATTAGTTGANAACAATTCATTAACTTCAATTTTTTTAATGGAAAACATTTTTTTTTCCCATCTGATCTTCATGCGGCTCTGGGGGATGAACGGTTGGGAATACGGGTAAAGTGCCCTCTCTGAGGCCGTCTCTGTGGGTAATGAAATTTTCATCTATTACAATGGAAACAGTCGATAACAGGGATGCGTTCCCAATCTTAAATCCAACATGAAACCTCCTTTGCATTCACTCATCCGCTTGATTATCCCATTTTCGTTCATACAACTTCTTATTGTCTTAATTTGTAAATTAGTTGATCATAAAGGAGAGGGAGAGAAGGAATTATGAAGTCTTGAGCGAAAGAGGATCATTTATTTGAATTTCTATACAACTAGATCTTTAATAAAAAAAAAAAAACGAGCAATTCATCTTATTCACATTTATTACATATTTTGTCAGTGATACAAAGGTAATGAATGAATTTCAAATTATTTTGATGAGAAATATATTTAATATGTGTGAGAGATTATATCTCAACAAATCTCATACACATAATGGGATTAAATCAATAATAATAGATTAACGAATGAGACTTTTCGCAGATTATTGCGAGATTTAAATGAATGGTTTGCATTCTTCAGTGACCATAAAAAATTGTCTCCAATCGACAATATCTCCCGATGGAATGGAACGATGTGAATGAATCAATTGATACTTAAGTATCAATTTGAATCTTTAAAAAATTAATCGAGAGTGAAAAAAAATCAGGGAATTTAACTCTGCCATTATGGAGTTTTTGACGAGTGAAGTGTATTCACTGTGCTCTGACATTTCTCTATTGTCTGTATTTAC
>NW_021680616.1:180470-182021 GCF_001412515.2 Diachasma alloeum | reverse complement strand
TTTTTTTTTCCATATTTTTTATTAGAAAATTTACCACAAATTTTGTCTTGATCGTACCCGCGAATCTCCTATGGATTCAAAGTTGAACGCAATTTTCTAGCTTCAATCCCTAAATCCGGCGCCGTGAATGAGAACCTTTTGTGCGAGAGAGAAGTCTCCGTCTCACCCCCACTCCCTACAGTATTGTTCAGACTATTTGCGCATGCGCGCACGGGCCTGTGGATCGTCACGGACTGGATGCGAGAAAAAGAATCATTTGAGGTTTTTCGCATGCCGTTCGCTCTCTCTCCCAATAACTCTCTCTCGCTCTCGGATGAAAAAAAGGCTGTTTGACGGAGAAATAAATTACCTATCAATTAACCCTCTTTCATCCCTTAATCTCTGTAATAAATGGAAGAAACTGTCATGAAAATCACAACGCAGTAAGAAAAATAATTGTCTCGCGGCGCACAGTGACTCCCGGGAATTAAAAATTCACCTCTCCCCTCCTAATTGAGATTAAGGGATGAAAAAAGGGCAATTCGACGGAGAATGAAATTCCCCATCAATTAACTCTCTTTCAACCCTTAATCTCTGTAACAAAAACATAAAAACTGCCATGAAAGTCATGGGCCAGTGAGAAAAATAATAGTTTCGCGGCGCACAGTGACTCCCGGTAATTAAAAATTCACCTCTCCCCTCCTAATTGAGATTAAGGGATGAAAAAACGGCAGTTCGACGGAGAATTAAATTCCTCACCAATAAACCCTCTTTCATCCCTTAATCTCTGTAACAAAAAAATATAAACTGCCATGAAACTCAGGGGCCAGTAAGAAAAATAATTCTTTCGCGGCGCACACTGACTTTTCACCATTCGCCCGCGAATTAAAAATTCACCTCTCCCCTCCTAATTGAGATTAAGGGATGAAAAAACGGCAGTTCGACGGAGAATTAAATTCCTCACCAATAAACCCTCTTTCATCCCTTAATCTCTGTAACAAAAAAATATAAACTGCCATGAAACTCAGGGGCCAGTAAGAAAAATAATTCTTTCGCGGCGCACACTGACTTTTCACCATTCGCCCGCGAATTAAAAATTCACCTCTCCCCTCCTAATTGAGATTAAGGGATGAAAAAACGGCAGTTCGACGGAGAATTAAATTCCTCACCAATAAACCCTCTTTCATCCCTTAATCTCTGTAACAAAAAAATATAAACTGCCATGAAACTCAGGGGCCAGTAAGAAAAATAATTCTTTCGCGGCGCACACTGACTTTTCACCATTCGCCCGCGAATTAAAAATTCACCTCTCCCCTCCTAATTGAGATTAAGGGATGAAAAAAGGGCAATTCGACGGAGAATTAAATTCCCCATCAATTAACCCTCTTTCATCCCTTAATCTCTGTAACGAAAAAATAAAAACTGCCATGAAAATCATGGGCCAGTGAGAAAAATGATAGTTTCACGGCGCACAGTGACTCCCGGTAATTAAAAATTTACTTCTCCCCTTCTAATTGAGATTAAGGGATGAAAAAAAGACAGCTCGACGGAGAATGAAATTCTCCATTAATT
>NW_021680616.1:180130-180254 GCF_001412515.2 Diachasma alloeum | reverse complement strand
TTCGACGGAGAATTAAATTCTCCATTAATTAACCCTCTTTCATCCCCTAAACTTTGTAACAAAAAATGTAAACTGCCACGAAACTCAGGGGCCAGTAAGAAAAATAACTCTTTAGCAGCGCACA
>NW_021680616.1:178517-179975 GCF_001412515.2 Diachasma alloeum | reverse complement strand
CCTCCTAATTGAGATTAAGGGATGAAAAAAGGGCAATTCGACGGAGAATTCAATTCCCCATCACTTAACTATGTTTCATCCCTTAATCTCTGTAACAAAAAAATAAAAACTGCCATGAAAGTCATGGGCCAGTGAGAAAAATAATAGTTTCGCGGCGCACAGTGACTCCCGGTAATTAAAAATTTACCTCTCCCCTCCTAATTGAGATTAAGGGATGAAAAAACGGCAGTTCGACGGAGAATTAAATTCCCCATCAATAAACCCTCTCTCATCCCTTAGTCTCTGTAACGAAAAAATAAAAACTGCCATGAAAATCATGGGCCAGTGAGAAAAATGATAGTTTCACGGCGCACAGTGACTCCCGGTAATTAAAAATTCACCTCTCCCCTCCTAATTGAGATTAAGGGATGAAAAAACGGCAGTTCGACGGAGAATTAAATTCCCCATCAATTAACCCTCTTTCATCCCTTAATCTCTGTAACAAAAAAATATAAACTGCCATGAAAGTCATGGGCCAGTGAGAAAAATAATAGTTTCGCGGCGCACAGTGACTCCCGGTAATTAAAAATTCACCTCTCCCCTCCTAATTGAGATTAAGGGATGAAAAAAAGACAGCTCGACGGAGAATGAAATTCTCCATTAATTAACCGTCTTTCATCCCTTAAACTTTGTAACAAAAAATGTAAACTCCCATGAAACTCCGGGGCCAGTAAGAAAAATGATTCATTGGCAGCGCACACCGACTTTTCAGTATTCGCCTGCGAATTAAAAATTCACCTCTCCCCTCCTAATTGAGATTAAGGGATGAAAAAAGGGCAATTCGACGGAGAATGAAATTCCCCATCAACTAATCCTCTGTCATCCCTTAAACTTTGTAACAAAATATATAAACTGCCATGAAACTCAGGGGCCAGTAAGAGAAATAATTCTTTGGCAGCGCACACTGACTTTTCACCATTCGCCCGCTAATTAAAAATTCACCTCTCCCCTCCTAATTGAGATTAAGGGATGAAAAAACGGCAGTTCGACGGAGAATTAAATTCCTCACCAATAAACCCTCTTTCATCCCTTAATCTCTGTAACAAAAAAATATAAACTGCCATGAAACTCAGGGGCCAGTAAGAAAAATAATTCTTTCGCGGCGCCACTGACTTTTCACCATTCGCCCGGTAATTAAAAATCCACCTCTCCCCTCCTAATGGAGATAAAGGGATGAAAAAAAGGCAATTCGACGGAGAATTAAATTCTCCATTAATTAACCCTCTTTCATCCCTTAATCTTTGTAACAAAAAAATATAAACTGCCATGAAAGTCAGGGGCCAGTAAGAAAAATAATTGTTTTGCGGCGCACAGTGACTCCCGGTAATTAAAAATTCACCTCTCCCCTCCTAATTGAGGTTAAGGGATGAAAAAAAGGCAGTTTGACGGCGAATTAAATTCCTCACCAATATACCCTCG
>NW_021680616.1:178023-178245 GCF_001412515.2 Diachasma alloeum | reverse complement strand
AAAAATTCACCTCTCCCCTCCTAATTGAGATTAAGGGATGAAAAAAAAGCAATTCGACGGAGAATGAAATTCTCCATTAATTAACCGTTTTTCATCCCTTAAACCTTGTAACAAAAAATATAAACTCCCATGAAACTCAGGGGCCAGTAAGAAAAATGATTCTTTGGCAGCGCACACCGACTTTTCAGTATTCGCCTGCGAATTAAAAATTCACCTCTCCCC
>NW_021680616.1:177720-177814 GCF_001412515.2 Diachasma alloeum | reverse complement strand
TAACCCTCTTTCATCCCTTAAACTTTGCAACAAAAAATATGAACTGCCATGAAACTCAGGGACCAGTAAGAAAAATAATTCTTTCGCAGCGCAC
>NW_021680616.1:176988-177475 GCF_001412515.2 Diachasma alloeum | reverse complement strand
CTCGTATACCCTTTCGTGTCTTTACGAGTTGTTCCCTTCCCACCCCCCTCAACCCCCTGTACCGCATTTGCCGAAGGCAGGGAAAATCTCATTCGTGGGAAAAACCTGCCCTGGTACAGTCGTCCTTTTTGACGGGACTACCGCTCGGCAGTGAAACTGTGAGATTAGAGCACTATAAATTTTGACTGCCGGTGCCGGGAAGCGAACCCGGATCATTGGCATACGAGTCTAGCACTCTAACCGCACGGCCACTACCGTCGGTAGTTTTTATTGTTTTGTTACAGAGATTAAGAGATGACAGAGGGTTAACTGATGGGTAATTTAATTCTCCGTCGAACCGCCCTTTTTTCATGCCTTAATCTCAATTAGGAGGGGAGAGGTGAATTTTTAATTCGCGGGCGAATGGTGAAAAGTCAGTGTGCGCCGCGAAAGAATTATTTTTCTTAGTGGCCCCTAAGTTTCATGGCAGTTTATATTTTTTTGTTAT
>NW_021680616.1:176620-176723 GCF_001412515.2 Diachasma alloeum | reverse complement strand
GGGATGAAAGAGGGTTAATTAATGGAGAATTCAATTCTCCGTCGAATTGCCTTTTTTTCATCTATTTATCTCAATTAGGAGGGCAGAAGCGAATTTTTAATTC